>NC_141873.1:585070814-585373845 GCF_056163025.1 Triticum urartu | reverse complement strand
CAGAAGAGCGAGACACCTCCTGCAAAGATAAAATAAATTTAGTAATGCAAGGGAGAAGATCCATTAATGGAAAGTAAAAGACGAAGAAATAAACCTCATTCTGGCGTTTTTGAGGAGTTTGTTGAAGAACGGAAGGCGGTTCATCTTCATTCCGGGCCTAACGGCGGCTCTCATGTTGCTGCTTTTTCAAAAGAAAATGAGGGTCCAAATAAGCCAAAGGGTGTGAAAACTTATTTTCCGGGTTATGACTCGAAGTTTCTGTCTTGGCAAATGGGATAAGTCGGAGGAAATAGTTACCTCTTCTTTCACGGCCTCACTGGCCCCCGTGTCATTGAAGGAAATATGCCCTAGAGGCAATAATAAAGTTATTATTTATTTCCTTATATCATGATAAATGTTTATTATTCATGCTAGAATTGTATTAACCGGAAACATAATACATGTGTGAATACATAGACAAACAGAGTGTCACTAGTATGCCTCTACTTGACTAGCTCGTTAATCAAAGATGGTTATGTTTCCTAACCATAAACAAAGAGTTGTTATTTGATTAACGGGATCACATCATTAGGTGAATGATCTGATTGACATGACCCATTTCATTAGCTTAGCACCCGATTGTTTAGTATGTTGCTATTGCTTTCTTCATGATTATACATGTTCCTATGACTATGAGATTATGCAACTCCCGTTTGCCGGAGGAACACTTTGTGTGCTACCAAACGTCACAACGTAAATGGGTGATTATAAAGGTGCTCTACAGGTGTCTCCAAAGGTAGATGTTGGGTTGGCGTATTTCGAGATTAGGATTTGTCACTCCGATTGTCGGAGAGGTATCTCTGGGCCCTCTCGGTAATGCACATCACATAAGCCTTGCAAGCATTACAACTAATGAGTTAGTTGCAAGATGATGTATTACGGAACGAGTAAAGAGACTTGCCGGTAACGAGATTGAACTAGGTATTGGATACCGACGATCGAATCTCGGGCAAGTAACATACCGATGACAAAGGGAACAACGTATGTTGTTATGCGGTCTGACCGATAAAGATCTTCGTAGAATATGTAGGAGCCAATATGGGCATCCAGGTCCCGCTATTGGTTATTGACCGGAGATTTGTCTCAGTCATGTCTACATTGTTCTCGAACCATAGGGTCCGCACGCTTAACGTTACGATGACAGTTATTATGAGTTTATACATTTTGATGTACCGAAGTTAGTTCGGAGTCCCAGATGTGATCACGGACATGACGAGGAGTCTCGAAATGGTCGAGACATAAAGATTGATATATTGGACGACTATATTCGGACACCGGAAGCGTTCCGGAGAAGTTTCGGATAAAACCGGAGCACCGGGGGGTTACCGGAACCCCCCGGGGGGTTAATGGGCCTCATGGGCCTAAAGTGGAGAAGAGGAAGGGGCTGCCAGGTCAGGCCACGCGCCCCCTCTCCCCCTGGTCCGAATTGGACAGGGAGGGAGGGGCGGCGCCCCCCCTTTCCTTCTCTCCTTCCACCTCTCCTAGTTGGACAAGGAACGGGAGGGGAGTCCTACTCCCGGTAGGAGTAGGACTCCTCCTGCGCGCCTCCTCTAGGCCGGCCGCACCCCCCCCCTTGGATCCTTTATATACGGAGGCAAGGGGGCACCCTAGAACACACAAGTTGATCTTCGTGATCGTTCCTTAGCCGTGTGCGGTGCCCCCTTCCACCATAGTCCACCTCGATCATATTGTAGCGGTGCTTAGGCGAAGCCCTGCGACGGTAGTGCTGGGTAACGTAGCATAAATTCATAATTTTCCTACGTGTCACCAAGATCTATCTATGGAGTCATCTAGCAACGAGGGAGGAGTGGATCTACATACCCTTGTAGATCGCGCGCGGAAGCGTTCAAGAGAACGGGGTTGACGGAGTCGTACTCGTCGTGATCCAAATCACGATGATCCTAGCGCCGAACGGACGGCACCTCTGCGTTCAACACACGTACGGAGCAGCGACGTCTCCTCCTTCTTGATCCAGCAAGGGGGAAGGAGAGGTTGATGGAGATCCAGCAGCACGACGGCGTGGTGGTGGAAGTAGCGGGATTCCAACAGGGCTTCGCCAAGCGCTGCAGGAGGAGGGAGATGTGTCATGGGAGGGAGAGGGAGGCGCCAGGGCTTAGGTTTGGTTGCCCTCCCTTCCCCCACTATATATAGGCCAAGGCACACCCCCTACAGCCCATGTGGCCCCCCCGGGGCAGGTGGCCCCACCCGGTGGACCCCCGGGACCCTTCCGGTGGTCCCGGTACAATACCGGTGACCCCGAAACTTGTCCCGATGGCCGAAATAGCACTTCCTATATATAATTCTTTACCTCCGGACCATTCCGGAACTCCTCGTGACGTCCGGGATCTCATCCGGGAATCCGAACAACTTTCGGGTTACCGCATACTAATATCTCTATAACCCTAGCGTCACCGAACCTTAAGTGTGTAGACCCTACGGGTTCGGGAGACATGCAGACATGACCGAGATGACTCTCCGGTCAATAACCAACAGCGGGATCTGGATACCCATGTTGGCTCCCACATGTTCCACGATGATCTCATCGGATGAACCACGATGTCAAGGACTTAATCAATCCCGTATACAATTCCCTTTGTCTATCGGTACGACACTTGCCCGAGATTCGATCGTCGGTATCCCGATACCTTGTTCAATCTCGTTACCGGCAAGTCTCTTTACTCGTTCCGTAACACATCATCCCGTGATCAACTCCTTGATCACATTATGCACATTATGATGATGTCCTACCGAGTGGGCCCAGAGATACCTCTCCGTTTACACGGAGTGACAAATCCCAGTCTCGATTCGTGCCAACCCAACAGACACTTTCAGAGATACCCGTAGTGTACCTTTATAGCCACCCAGTTACGTTGTGACGTTTGGCACACCCAAAGCACTCCTACGGTATCCAGGAGTTGCACAATCTCATGGTCTAAGGAAATGATACTTGACATTAGAAAAGCTTTAGCATACGAACTACATGATCTTGTGCTAGGCTTAGGATTGGGTCTTTGTCCATCACATCATCCTCCTAATGATGTGATCCCGTTATCAATGACATCCAATGTCCATGGTCAGGAAACCGTAACCATCTATTGATCAACGAGCTAGTCAACTAGAGGCTTACTAGGGACATGGTGTTGTCTATGTATCCACACATGTATCTGAGTTTCCTATCAATACAATTCTAGCATGGATAATAAACGATTATCATGAACAAGGAAATATAATAATAACTAATTTATTATTGCCTCTAGGGCATATTTCCAACAGTCTCCCACTTGCACTAGAGTCAATAATCCAGTTCACATCGATATGTGATTAACACTCAAGGTCACATCCCCATGTGACTAACACCCAAAGAGTTTACTAGAGTCAATAATCTAGTTCACATTACCATGTGATTAACACTCGATGAGTTCTGGGTTTCATCATGTTATGCTTGTGGGAGATGTTATAGTCAACGGGTCTGAATCTTTCAGATCCGTATGTACTTCGCAAATCTCTATGTCATCTTGTAGATGCAGCTACTACGCTATGTTTGGAGCTATTCCAAATAACTATTCTACTTGGAGCTATTCTAAATTGTTGATCCATTATACGTATCCGGTATCTCTACTCAGAGCTATCCGGATAGGTGTTAAGCTTGCATCGACCTAACTCTTTACGTCGAACTCTTTATCACCTCCATAACCGAGAAACTTCCTTAGTCCACTAGTTACTAAGGATAACTTTGACCGCTGTCCTGTGATCCATTCTTAGATCACTCTTGTACCCCTTGACTGACTCATGGCAAGGCACATTTCAGGTGCGGTACACAGCATAGCATACTGTAGAGCCTATGTCTTAAGCATAGGGGACGACCTTCGTCCTTTCTCTCTATTCTGCCGTGGTCGAGCTTTAAGTCTTAACTTCATACCTTACAACTCAGGCAAGAACTCCTTCTTTGACTGATCCATCTTGAACACCTTCAAGATCATGTCAAGGTATGTGCTCATTTGAAAGTACTATTAAGCGTTTTGATCTATCCTCATAGATCTTGATGCTCAATGTTCAAGTAGCTTAATCCAGGCTTTCCATTGAAAAACACTTTCCAAATAACCCTATATGCTTTCCAGAAATTCTACGTCATTTCTGATCAACAATATGTCAACAACATTTATTTATCAGAAATTCTATAGTGCTCCCACTCACTTCGTTGGAAATACAAGTTTCTCATAAACTTTGTATAAACCCAAAATCTTTGATCATCATCAAAGCATACATTCCAACTCCGAGATGCTTACTCCAGTCCCTAGAAGGATTGCTGGAGCTTTGCATACTTATTAGCATCTTTCAGGATTGACAAAACCTTCCGGTTGTATCACATACAACCTTTCCTCAAGAAAATCGTCGAGGAAACAATGTTTTGACATCCTATCTGCAAGATTTCATAAATAATGCAGTAATCGCTAATATAATTCCAACAGACTCTTAACATCGCTACGAGTGAGAAAGTCTCATCGTAGTCAACTCTTTGAACTTGTCGGAAAACATCTTAACGACAAGTCGAGCTTTCTTAATGGTGACATTTACCATCATTGTCCGTCTTCCTTTTAAAATCCATCTGCACTCAGCAGCCTTATGACCATCGAGTTGTTCTGTCAAAGTCTACACTTTGTTTCCATACATGGATCCTCTCTCGGATTTTATGGCCTCGAGCCATTTATTGGAATCCGGGCCCACCATCGCTTCTCCATAGCTCGTAGGTTCATTGTTGTCTAGCAACATGACTTCCAAGACAGGATTACGTACCACTCTGAAGTAGTACGCATCCTTGTCATCCTACGAGGTTTGGTAGTGACTTGATCTGAAGTTTCATGATCACTATCATAAGCTTCCACTTCAATTGGTGTAGGTGCCACAGGAACAACTCCCTGTGCCCTGCCACACGCTAGTTGAAGAGATGGTTCAATAACCTCATCAAGTCTCCACCATCCTCCCACTCAATTCTTTCGAGAGAAACTTTTCCTCGAGAAAGGACCCGATTCTAGAAACAATCCCTTATTGCTTTCGAATCTGAGACAGGAGGTATACCCAACTGTTTTGGGTGTCCTATGAAGATGCATTTATCCACTTTGGGTTCGAGCTTATCAGCCTGAAACTTTTTCACATAAGCGTCGCAGCCCCAAACTTTTAAGAAATGACAGCTTAGATTTCCCTAAACCATAGTTCATATGGTGTCATCTCATCGGAATTACGTGGTGCCCTATTTAAAGTGAATGTGGTTGTCCTTAATTCCTAACCCATAAACTATCGTGGTAATTCGATAAGAGACATCATGGTATGCATCATATCTAATAGGGTGCAGTTATGATGTTCGGACACACCATCACACTATGGTGTTCCAGGCTGTATTAGTTGTGAAACAATTTCCACAATGTCTTAATTCTGTGCCAAACTCGTAATTCAGATATTCATCTCTATGATCATATCATAGATATTTTATCCTCTTGTCACGACGATCTTTCAACTTCACCCTGAAATTACTTGAACCTTTCAATAATTCAGACTCGTGATTCATCAAGTAAATATACTCAACATCTACTCAAATCATCTGTGAAGTAAGAACATAACGATATCCACTACACGCCTCAGCACTCATTGGACTGCACACATCAAAATGTATTACTTCCAACAAGTTGCTTTCTAGTTCCATTTTACTGAAAACGAGGCTTTTAGTCATCTTGCCCATGTGGTATGATTTGCATGTCTCAAGTGATTCAAAATCAAGTGAGTCCAAACGATCCATTTGTATAGAGTTTCTTCATGCATATCTACCAACAAACATGGTTTGCATGTCTCAATCCTTTCAAAAATGAGTGAGCCCAAAGATCCATCAACATGGACCTTCTTCATGCGTTTTATACCGATATGACTTACGTGGCATTGCCACAAGTAGGTGGTACTATCATTACTATCTTTTGGCATGAACATGTGTATCACTACGATCGAGATTCAATAAATCATTCATTTTAGGTGTAAGACCATTGAAGGTATTATTCAAATAAACAGAGTAACCGTTATTCTCCTTAAATGAATAACCGTATTGCGATAGACATAATCCAATCATGTCTATGCTCAACGCAAACACCAATCTTGATGGTAGAGGGAGCGTACGATATTTGATCAACCTTGGAAATACTTCCAACACATATCGTCATCTCACCTTTTAGCTAGTCTCCGTTTATTCCGTAGCTTTTATTTCGAGTTACTAACACTTAGCAACCGAACCGGTATCTAATACCCTGGTGCTACTAGGAGTACTAGTAAAGTACACATCAACACAATGTATATCCAATATACTTCTATCGACCTTGCCAGCCTTCTAATCTACCAAGTATCTAGGGTAATTCTGCTCCAGTGGCTGTTCCCCTTATTACAGAAGCACTTAGTCTCGGGTTTGGGTTCAACCTTGGGTTTCTTCACCAGAGCAGCAGCTGAATTGCCGTTTCATGAAGTATCCCTTCTTGCCCTTGCCCTTCTTGAAACTAGTGGTTTCACCAACCATCAACAATTGATGCTCCTTCTTGATTTCTACTTTGGTGTCAAACATCACGAATATCTCAAGGATCATCATATATGTCCCTGATATATTATAGTTCATCACGAAACTCTAGCAGCTTGGTGGTAATGACTTCGGAGAAACATCACTATCTCATCTGGAAGATCAACTCCCACTCGATTCAAATGATTGTTGTACTCAGACAATCTAAGCACAAGCTCAACAATTGAGCTTTTCTCCCTTAGTCTGCAGGCTAAGAAAATCGTCGGAGGTCTTATACCTCTTGACGTGGGCACGAGCCTGAAATTCCAATTTCAGCCCTCGAAACATCTCATATGTTTCGCGACGTTTCAAAAACCGTCTTCAGTGCCTCAACTCTAAACCGTTTAACTGAACTATCACGTAGTTATCAAAACGTGTATGTCAGATGTTCGCAACATCCACAGACGACGTTCGAGGTTCAGCACACTGAGCGGTGCATTAAGGACATAAGCCTTCTATGAAGCAATGAGGACAATCCTCGGTTTACGGACCTAGTCCGCATAATTGCTACTATCAGCTTTCAACTAAATTTTCTCTAGGAACATATCTAAACAGTAGAACTGAAGCGCGAGCTACGACATAATTTGCAAAGATCTTTTGACTATGTTCAGGATAATTAAGTTCATCTTATGAACTCCCACTCAGATAGACATCCCTCTAGTCATCTAAGTGATTACATGATCCGAGTCAACTAGGCCGTGTCCGATCATCACGTGAGACGGACTAGTCAACATCGGTGAACATCGTCATGTTGATCGTATCTTCTATACGACTCATGCTCGACCTTTCGGTCTTCTGTGTTCTGAGGCCATGTCTGTACATGCTAGGCTCGTCAAGTCAACCTAAGTGTTTGCATGTGTAAATCTGTCTTACACCCGTTGTATGTGAACGTTGGAATCTATCACACCCGATCATCACGTGGTGCTTAGAAACGAACGAACTGTCGCAACGGTGCACAGTTAGGGGGAACACTTTCTTGAAATTTTAACGAGGGATCATCTTATTTACTACCGTCGTTCTAAGCAAATAAGATGTCTAAACATGATAAACATCACATGCAATCAAATAATAGTGACATGATATGGCCAATATCATATAGCTCCTTTGATCTCCATCTTGGGGCTCCATGATCATCTTGTCACCGGCATGACACCATGATCTCTATCATCGTGTCTTCATGAAGTTGTCTCGTCAACTATTACTTCTACTACTATAGCTAACGGTTAGCAATAAAGTAAAGTAATTACATGACGTTTATGTTGACACGCAGGTCATAAATAAATTAAGACAACTCCTATGGCTCCTGCCGGTTGTCATACTCATCGACATGCAAGTCGTGATTCCTATTACAAGAACATGATCAATCTCATACATCACATATATCATTCATCACATCCTTTTGGCCATATCACATCACATAGCATACCCTGCAAAAACAAGTTAGACGTCCTCTAATTGTTGTTTGCATGTTTTACGTGGCTGTTATGGGTTTCTAGCAAGAACGTTTCTTACCTACGCAAAAACCACAACGTGATATGCCAATTGCTATTTACCCTTCATAAGGACCCTTTTCATCGAATCCGATCCGACTAAAGTGGGAGAGACAGACACCCGCTAGCCACCTTTATGCAACTAGTGCATGTCAGTCGGTGGAACCAGTCTCACGTAAGAGTACGTGTAAGGTCGGTCCGGGCCGCTTCATCCCACAATGCCACCGAATCAAGATTGGACTAGTAACGGTAAGCATATTGAACAAAATCAATGCCCACAACTACTTTGTGTTCTACTCGTGCATAGAAACTACGCATAGACCTAGCTCATGATGCCACTGCTGGGTAACGTAGCATAAATTCAAAATTTTCCTATGTGTCACCAAGATCTATCTATGGAGTCATCTAGCAACGAGGGAGGAGTGGATCTACATATCCTTGTAGATCGCGCGCGGAAGCGTTCAAGAGAACGAGGTTGATGGAGTCGTACTCGTCGTGATCCAAATCACCGATGATCCTAGCGCCGAACGGACGGCACCTCCACGTTCAACACACGTACGGAGCAGCGACGCCTCCTCCTTCTTGATCCAGCAAGGGGGAAGGAGAGGTTGATGGAGATCCAGCAGCACGACGGCGTGGTGGTGGAAGTAGCGGGATTCCAACAGGGCTTCGCCAAGCGCTGCGGGAGGAGGGAGATGTGTCATGGGAGGGAGAGGGAGGCGCCAGGGCTTAGGTTTGGTTGCCCTCCCTTCCCCCACTATATATAGGGCCAAGGGAGAGGGGGAGGCACAGCCTTGGCCCTTCCTCCGAGGAAGGGTGCGGCCAAGGGAGGAGTCCCTCCTCCCCAAGGCACCTCGGAGGTGCCTTCCCCCTTTAGGACTCTTCCTTTCCCTCTTCTCTTGGCGCATGGGCCTCTTGGGGCTGGTGCCCTTGGCCCATATAGGCCAAGGCGCACCCCCTACAGCCCATGTGGCCCCCCGGGGCAGGTGGCCCCACCCGGTGGACCCCCGGGACCCTTCCGGTGGTCCCGGTACAATATCGGTGACCCCGAAACTTGTCCCGATGGCCGAAATAGCACTTCCTATATATAATTCTTTACCTCCGGACCATTCCGGAACTCCTCGTGACGTCCGGGATCTCATCCGGGACTCCGAACAACTTTCGGGTTACCGCATACTAATATCTCTATAACCCTAGCGTCACCGAACCTTAAGTGTGTAGACCCTACGGGTTCGGGAGACATGCAGACATGACCGAGATGACTCTCCGGTCAATAACCAACAGCGGGATCTGGATACCCATGTTGGCTCCCACATGTTCCACGATGATCTCATCGGATGAACCACGATGTCAAGGACTTAATCAATCCCGTATACAATTCCCTTTGTCTATCGGTACGACACTTGCCCGAGATTCGATCGTCGGTATCCCGATACCTTGTTCAATCTCGTTACCGGCAAGTCTCTTTACTCGTTCCGTAACACATCATCCCGTGATCAACTCCTTGATCACATTGTGCACATTATGATGATGTCCTACCGAGTGGGCCCAGAGATACCTCTCCGTTTACACGGAGTGACAAATCCCAGTCTCGATTCGTGCCAACCCAACAGACACTTTCGGAGATACCCGTAGTGTACCTTTATAGCCACCCAGTTACGTTGTGACGTTTGGCACACCCAAAGCACTCCTACGGTATCCGGGAGTTGCACAATCTCATGGTCTAAGGAAATGATACTTGACATTAGAAAAGCTTTAGCATACGAACTACATGATCTTGTGCTAGGCTTAGGATTGGGTCTTTGTCCATCACATCATTCTCCTAATGATGTGATCCCGTTATCAATGACATCCAATGTCCATGGTCAGGAAACCGTAACCATCTATTGATCAACGAGCTAGTCAACTAGAGGCTTACTAGGGACATGGTGTTGTCTATTTATCCACACATGTATCTGAGTTTCCTATCAATACAATTCTAGTATGGATAATAAATGATTATCATGAACAAGGAAATATATTTATAACTAATTTATTATTGCCTCTAGGGCATATTTCCAACAGGTAGAACATCAAGATCGTCACCACGCCGTCGTGCTGACGGAACTCCTCCCCGACGCTTTGCTGGATCGGAGCCCGGGGATCGTCATCGAGCTGAACGTGTGCTAGAACTCGGAGGTGCCGTAGTTTCGGTGCTTGATCGGTCGCGCCGTGGAGACGTACGACTACATCAACCAAACGCTTCCGTTGTCGATCTACAAGGGTACGTAGATCACACTCTCCCCCTCTCGTTGCTATGCATCACCATGATATTGTGTGTGCGTAGGTAAACTTTTGAAATTACTACGTTCCCCAACAGTGGCATCCGAGCCTAGGTTTTATATGTTGATGTTATATGCACGAGTAGAACACAAGTGAGTTGTGGGCGATATAGGTCATACTTCTTACCAGCATGTCATACTTTGGTTCGGCGGTATTGTTGGACGAAGCGGCCCGGACCAACATTACGCGTACGCTTACGCGAGACCTTTTCTCCCGACGTGCTTTGCACAGAGGTGGCTTGCGGGTGACAGTTTCTCCAACTTTAGTTGAACCGAGTGTGGCAACGCCCGGTCCTTGCGAAGGTTAAAACAGCACCAACTTGACAAACTATCGTTGTGGTTTTGATGCGTAGGTAAGATTGGTTCTTGCTTAAGCCCGTAGCAGCCACGTAAAACTTGCAACAACAAAGTAGAGGACGTCTAACATGTTTTTGCAGGGCATGTTGTGATGTGATATGGTCAAGACATGATGCTAAATTTTATTGTATGAGATGATCATGTTTTGTAACCGAGTTATCGGCAACTGGCAGGAGCCATATGGTTGTCGCTTTATTGTATGCAATGCAATCGCGCTGTAATGCTTTACTTTATCACTAAGCGGTAGCGATAGTCGTAGAAGCATAAGATTGGAAAGACGACAACGATGCTACGATGGAGATCAAGGTGTCGCGCCGGTGACGATGGTGATCACGATGGTGCTTTGAAGATGGAGATCACAAGCACAAGATGATGATGGCCATATCATATCACTTATATTGATTGCATGTGATGTTTATCTTTTATGCATCTTATCTTGCTTTGATTGACGGTAGCATTATAAGATGATCTCTCACTAATTATCAAGAAGTGTTCTCCCTGAGTATGCACCATTGCGAAAGTTCTTCGTGCTGAGACACCACGTGATGATCGGGTGTGATAGGCTCTACGTTCAAATACAACGGGTGCAAAACAGTTGCACACGCGGAATACTCAGGTTATACTTGACGAGCCAAGCATATACAGATATGGCCTCGGAACACGGAGACCGAAAGGTCGAGCGTGAATCATATAGTAGATATGATCAACATAGTGATGTTCACCAATGAAACTACTCCATCTCACGTGATGATCGGACATGGTTTAGTTGATTTGGATCACGTGATCACTTAGAGGATTAGAGGGATGTCTATCTAAGTGGGAGTTCTTAAGTAATATGATTAGTTGAACTTTAATTTATCATGAACTTAGTCCTGGTAGTATTAGCATATCTATGTTGTGGATCAATAGCTCGCGTTGTTGCTTTCATATGTTTATTTTGATATGTTCCTAGAGAAAATTGTGTTGAAAGATGTTAGTAGCAATGATGCGGATTGGATCCGTGATCTGAGGTTTATCCTCATTGCTGCACAGAAGAATTATGTCCTTGATGCACCGCTAGGTGACGGGCCTATTGCAGGAGCAGATGCAGACATTATGAACGTTTGGCTAGCTCAATATGATGACTACTTGATAGTTTAGTGCACCATGCTTAACAGCTTAGAATCGGGACTTCAAAGACGTTTTGAACGTCATGGACCATATGAGATGTTCCAGGAGTTGAAGTTAATATTTCAAGCAAATACCCGAGTTGAGAGATATGAAGTCTCCAACAAGTTCTATAGCTAAAAGATGGAGGAGAATCGCTCAACTAGTGAGCATGTGCTCAGATTGTCTGGGTACTACAATCGCTTGAATCAAGTGGGAGTTAATCTTCCAGATAAAATAGTGATTGACAGAATTCTCTAGTCACCATCACCAAGTTAGTAGAACTTCGTGATGAACTATAATATGCAAGGGATGACAAAAGTAATTCCCAAGCTCTTCGTATGCTGAAATCGACGAAGGTAGAAATCAAGAAAAACATCAAGTATTGATGGTTAACAAGACCACTAGTTTCAAGAAAAGGGCAAAGGGAAGAAGGGGAACTTCAAGAAGAACGGCAAGCAAGTTGCTGCTCAAGTGAAGAAGCCCAAGTCTAGTCCTAAGCCTGAGACTAAGTGCTTCTACTGCAAAGGGACTGGTGACTAGAAGCGGAACTACCCCAAGTGATTGGCGGATAAGAAGGATGGCAAAGTGAACATAAGTATATTTGATATACATCTTATTGATGTGTACTTTACTAGTGTTTATAGCAACCCCTCAGTATTTGATACTAGTTCAGTTGCTAAGATTAGTAACTCGAAACGGGAGTTGCAGAATAAACAGCGACTAGTTAAGGGTGAAGTGATGATGTGTGTTGGAAGTGGTTCCAAGATTGATATGATCATCATCGCACACTCCCTATAATTTCGGGATTAGTGTTGAACCTAAATAAGTGTTATTTGGTGTTTGCGTTCAGCATGAATATGATTTGATCATGTTTATTGTAATACGGTTATTCATTTAAGTAAGAGAATAAATTGTTGTTCTGTTTACATGAATAAAACCTTATATGGTTACACACCCAATGAAAATAGTTCGTTGGATCTCGATCGAAGTGATACACATAATCATAATATTGAAACCAAAAGATGCAAAGTTAATAATGATAGTGCAACTTATTTGTGGCACTGCCGTTTAGGTCATATTCGTGTAAAGTGCATGAAGAAACTCCATGCTGATGGGCTTTTGGAATCACTTGATTATGAATCAGTTGATGCTTGCGAACCATGCCTCATGGGCAAGATGACTAAGACTCCCTTCTTCGGAACAATGGAGCGAGCAACAGATTTGTTGGAAATCATACATACTGATGTATGTGGTCCGATGAATATTGAGGCTCGCGACAGGTATCATTATTTTCTGATCTTCACAGATGATTTGAGCAGATATGAGTATATCTACTTGATGAAACATAAGTCTAAAACATTTGAAAAGTTCAAAGAATTTCAGAGTGAAGTGAAAAATTATCGTAACAAGAAAATAAAGTTTCTACGATCTGATCGTAGAGAAGAGTATTTGAGTTACGAGTTTGGCCTTCAGTTAAAAAACAATGTGAATAGTTTCACTACTTACGCCACCTGGAACACCACAATGTAATGGTGTGTCCGAACGTCATAACCGTACTTTATTAGATATGGTGCGATCTATGATGTCTCTTACCGATCTACCACTATCGTTTTGGGGTTATGCATTAGAGACAGTTGCATTCACGTTAAATAGCGCACCATCTAAATCCGTTGAGACGACACCGTATGAACTATGGTTTGGCAAGAAACCTAAGTTGTCGTTTCTTAGAGTTTGAGGTTGCAATGCTTATGTGAAAAAGTTTCAACCTGATAAGCTCAAACCCAAATCAGAGAAATGTGTCTTCATAGGATGTCCAAAGGAAACTATTGGATACACCTTCTATCACAGATCCGAAGGCAAGACTTTTGTTGCTAAATTCGGAAACTTTCTAGAGAAGGAGTTTCTCTCGAAAGAAGTGAGTGGGAGGAAAGTAGAAAACTTGATAAGGTAATTGTACCTTCTCCCTTATTGGGAAGTAGTTCATCACAGAAATCTGTTCTTGTGACTACTACACCAATTAGTGAGGAAGCTGATGATGATGATCATGTAACTTCAGATCAAGTTACTACCGAATCTCGTAGGTAAACCAGAGTAAGATCCGCACCAGAGTGGTACGGTAATCCTGTTCTGGAAGTCATGTTACTAGACCATGACGAACTTGCGAACTATGAGGAAGCGATGATGAGCCCAGATTCCGCGAAATGGTTTGAGGCCGTGAGATCTGAGAGATGATCCATGTATGAGAACAAAGTATGGACTTTGATGGATTTGCCCGATGATCGGCAAGCCATAAAAATAAATGGATCTTCAAGAGGAAGACGGACGCTGATAGTAGTGTTATTATCTACAAAGCTAGAATTGTCGCAAAAAGGTTTTCGACAAGTTCAAGGTGTTGACTACGATGAGAGATTCTCACTCGTATATATGCTTAAGTCTGTCCGAATCATGTTAGCAATTGCCGCATTTTATGAAATCTGGCAAATGGATAAACAAAACTGAATTCCTTAATGGATTTATTAAAGAAGAGTTGTATACGATGCAACTAGAAGGTTTTGTCAATCCGAAAGGTGCTAACAAAATGTGCAAGCTCCAGCGATCCATCTGTGGACTGGTGCAAGCATCTCGGAGTCGGAATATACGCTTTGATGAGTTGATCAAAGCATATAGTTTTATACAGACTTGCGGTGAAGCCTGTATTTACAAGAAAGTGAGTGGGAGCACTACGGCGTTTCTGATAAGTATATGTGAATGACATATTGTTGATCGGAAATAATGTAGAATTATTCTGTAAAGCATAAAGGAGTGTTTGAAAGGAGTTTTTCAAAGAAAGACTTCGGTGAAGCTGCTTACATATTGAGCATCAAGATCTATAGAGATAGATCAAGACGCTTGATAAGTTTTTTCAATAAGTACATACCTTGACAAGATTTTGACGTAGTTCAAAATGGAACAGTCAAAGAAAGAGTTCTTGCCTGTGTTACAAGGTGTGAAATTGAGTAAGACTCAAAGCCCGACCATGGCAGAAGATAGAAAGAGAATGAAAGTCATTCCCTATGCCTCAGCCATAGGTTCTATAAAGTATGCCATGCTGTGTACCAGATCTATTGTATACCCTACACTGTGTTAAACGAGGGAGTACAATAGTGATCTAGGAATAGATCAATGGACAACGGTCAAAATTACCCTTACTGGAATAAGGACATGTTTCTCGATTATGGAGGTGACAAAAGGTTCGTCGTAAAGGTTTACGTCGATGCAAGTTTTTGACACTGATCCAGATGACTCTAAGTCTCAATCTGGATACATATTGAAAGTGGGAGCAATTAGCTAGAGTAGATCCATGCAAAGCATTGTTGACATAGAAATTTGCAAAATGCATGCGGATCTGAATGTGGCAGACCCGTTGACTAAGATTCTCTCACAAGCAAAACATGATCACACCTTAGTACTCTTTGGGTGTTAATCACATAGTGATGTGAACTAGATTACTGAATCTAGTAAACCCTTTGGGTGTTGGTCACATGGCGATGTGAACTGTGGGTGTTAATCACATGATGATGTGAACTATCGATGTTAATCACATGGTGATGTGATCTAGATTATTGACTCTAGTGCAAGTGGGAGACTGAAGGAAATATGCCCTAGAGGCAATAATAAAGTTATTATTTATTTCCTTATATCATGATAAATGTTTATTATTCATGCTAGAATTGTATTAACCGGAAACACAATACATGTGTGAATACATAGACAAACAGAGTGTCACTAGTATGCCTCTACTTGACTAGCTCGTTAATCAAAGATGGTTATGTTTCCTAACCATAAACAAAGAGTTGTTATTTGATTAACAGGATCACATCATTAGGTGAATGATCTGATTGACATGACCCATTTCATTAGCTTAGCACCCGATTGTTTAGTATGTTGCTATTGCTTTCTTCATGATTATACATGTTCCTATGACTATGAGATTATGCAACTCCCGTTTGCCGGAGGAACACTTTGTGTGCTACCAAACGTCACAACGTAAATGGGTGATTATAAAGGTGCTCTACAGGTGTCTCCAAAGGTAGATGTTGGGTTGGCGTATTTCGAGATTAGGATTTGTCACTCCGATTGTCGGAGAGGTATCTCTGGGCCCTCTCGGTAATGCACATCACATAAGCCTTGCAAGCATTACAACTAATGAGTTAGTTGCAAGATGATGTATTACGGAACGAGTAAAGAGACTTGCCGGTAACGAGATTGAACTAGGTATTGGATACCGACGATCGAATCTCGGGCAAGTAACATACCGATGACAAAGGGAACAACGTATGTTGTTATGCGGTCTGACCGATAAAGATCTTCGTAGAATATGTAGGAGCCAATATGGGCATCCAGGTCCCGCTATTGGTTATTGACCGGAGATTTGTCTCAGTCATGTCTACATTGTTCTCGAACCATAGGGTCCGCACGCTTAACGTTACGATGACAGTTATTATGAGTTTATACATTTTGATGTACCGAAGTTAGTTCGGAGTCCCAGATGTGATCACGGACATGACGAGGAGTCTCGAAATGGTCGAGACATAAAGATTGATATATTGGACGACTATATTCGGACACCGGAAGCGTTCCGGAGAAGTTTCGGATAAATCCGGAGCACCGGGGGGTTACCGGAACCCCCCGGGGGGTTAATGGGCCTCATGGGCCTAAAGTGGAGAAGAGGAAGGGGCTGCCAGGGCAGGCCGCGCGCCCCCTCTCCCCCTAGTCCGAATTGGACAAGGAGGGAGGGGCGGCGCCCCCCCTTTCCTTCTCTCCTTCTCTCCTGCGCGCCTCCTCTAGGCCGGCCGCACCCCCCCCTTGGATCCTTTATATACGGAGGCAAGGGGGCACCCTAGAACACACAAGTTGATCTTCGTGATCGTTCCTTAGCCGTGTGCGGTGCCCCCTTCCACCATAGTCCACCTCGATCATATTGTAGCGGTGCTTAGGGGAAGCCCTGCGACGGTAGAACATCAAGATCGTCACCACGCCGTCGTGCTGACGGAACTCCTCCCCGACACTTTGCTGGATCGGAGCCCGGGGATCGTCATCGAGCTGAACGTGTGCTAGAACTCGGAGGTGCCGTAGTTTCGGTGCTTGATCGGTCGGGCCGTGGAGACGTACGACTACATCAACCAAACGCTTCCGTTGTCGATCTACAAGGGTACGTAGATCACACTCTCCCCCTCTCGTTGCTATGCATCACCATGATCTTGTGTGTGCGTAGGTAAATTTTTGAAATTACTACGTTCCCCAACAGTCATCCTGGCAATGATCAGTGTTAATAAGGTTATTAAAAAACTGGCCAAGGGAGTCAAGGGCTACCTCCGACTCAAAAGTATCATCGTCAAGCTTTAACAGGTCTTCAGTGGTGCTCTTCTTCTTCTTCTTCTTAGACTTCCGGGTCGTCTTCTTGGCGGTTATGGCGGCGGCTCCAGCTTTCTTGGCGGCTTCGTGGTCATATTTGGCTTTCCAGAAATCAGATTTGGCCTATAAACAAATAAACAAGATGAAAGGTCATGCAGGTATTTAAAACGGCTGAGAAAAATACAAAGAGAAAGAGATCAGAGGTTCTTTACCTCTGGCGCCGGGTTAAGTTTGCAGAAGGGGTTTAACCCGACTTTACTGCAGTCTTCATATTTGTCATTCACCAGAAGGGTTGACATTGAAACAATATCTTCTTCAGTTAATTGAACGGAGCTATGACGAAGAGAGTCGTCTAGGACTCCACCATATTCATACATCAATTTGGATCGGCGGCTTAGAGGGATGACCCGCCACGCAACCCAGCAACGGGTCAAGTCAACTCCGGTTAAGCCGTTCCCCAATAAAGCGTTAATCCTTTTAATTGATGGAATCAGCTTCTTGCGTTCGGTGGCAGTGAGTTTGTCAGGGAGTGCAAACTTGGAGTCAAGACGCTCTGCGCGATAACCCGGCAGTGGCTTTTCATTTGCTGGTGAAGTGTCTTGACAATAGAACCAAGTCTGATTCCAGTCTTTGGGATGACTCGGCAAGACTATTAGGGGGAAGACGAATCCCTGTCGACGCTGAATTGAGATGCCTCCAAGTTCCAAACTAGGGCCATTGGTGCACTCTTTCTGGCGGTTCAGATAAAAATACTCTCTAAAGAGTTCCACAGTCGGTTCTTCTTGAAGGTACACCTCACAGAGAACTTGAAAGTTGCAGATATTGGATATGGAGTTGGGCCCGATATCTTGAGGGTGGAGTTTGAAAAAATGGAGGACATCTCTGAAGAACTTTGAGCCGGGTGAGGAAAAGCCACGGTTCATGTGGTCAGAAAATACAATAACCTCACCATCTTTTCGATTGGGCCGTTCCTCGTCCGGGTCAGGTGCACGGTAAGACATAACATTCATCCCTGGCAAAAAAACCTATGGCAAAGAATTCCTTCAGATTGTCCTCAGTTACTGTGGAAGGGACCCGGTTGCAGATAGTCGGTGCTTTCGACGGCATGATGATCAAAGGATGAACTGAAAAGAAAGTAACGTGTCGGCTCAATTCAATGGTAAAATTAATAGTTAAATGATGACGTAAATAAGTAATGGCGACTTAAGTAAGGGCTAATGTGATATAAGGAAAAGTAAGCCGGCGCAATAAGCCGCCATGACTACGGATATTCGAGAAATGCCAGAAACAGATTCGGCTAAGTGTTGAGACAAACAAGTTTCCTAATTGCTTGATATTATTTTGGATCAAATGGCTCTTCAAAATGGAAAATATTCTAGACCTAAAAGTCTAGCACAAATGAGTTCGTGATACCTTATGAGGCCTTTATACCAGGAAAAGGGATCTACTAGTATCAAGAGTAGGCACAAAACAACTACCGCACAAGTATATATCTCTTTTTGGATCAAGAAGAGGCTGCAGTGGAAGAACTATGAAGAAACTGTGATGAATTATGAAGAACACGCAGAAACCTAGAAAGCCCTAATGCAGATCTGAGGAGCAAGAAAGGAAATGCTTACAGCCACAAATCTTCCACGGAGAGTCGCCGCCGTTCTCTGGACTGATTCCGGTTGATGCAGCGGCCAAGGTCGACGGAGGTGAGGTGCTCTCTGACGGCGACGGAGCTTGAGCAGCGGCGGGAGTTGCGAGAGGAAGGAGACGAAGAAGAAGGAAGGATGAGAAAGACCAGGTCGTGCCTATTTATAAGGGGGTAAGCAAACAGGCGGGCGCAAAAATCGAGGAAGACCCGAATAATGGCTATCCAACTAAATGGACGCCTCGATTTTCGGAAGGCATTAAAGGATAAAGATCCGTTAAGAGATGACACCATGGTAGTTTTTTCATATTTTCAAGAGATGACGTCATGGCGGGTTACAAAAATTTCTGCGAAGAGAGAAAGATGGATTTCGTCTAAGTATTAAAGATTGACAAAGAACAAAGTTCAAAGTCAACCTGGGGCCTAATGTTGGAAATATAGCTAACCGGTAAAGACCCGCCCAGGAGGGGCCGGGTCAGCCCCAACGGCGGGTTACAAAAGGAGCCTAGTAATATTCAAGGTAATAGTTATTAAGACTTGTAGAAGGCCTAAGCCCAGAGGCGGCTTAAGGCTCAATATTGTAAACCGCCGTGTGTAAGGAAAGACTTGTAAAGAAAGGCATGTAAAGAAGTCACCGAGCTAGATACGTTTTATGAGCCGGCCGAGACTCTGTAGGCCGCCAGGCGTCAACCCGTGTATATAAGGGGGACGACCCGGTGGCGGCTTAGGGCAAGAAACAAGAGATCGATAACCAAGCCGGCGGATTAGCCTCTTGGTGATCGAAACCCCAGCAATTCCAACACAACTAGACGTGGATTTTTACCTTCATCGTAAGGGGCCGAACTAGTATAAAACATCTCGTGTCCTTTGTCCCGATTAACCCCTTTAAGCTTCCTAGTTGCGATGGCCCTACGACTAAGTCCTTTTGCTAGGACATCTGCCGTGACAATTCCACAACAATTACGTTTCAGTCAAAATATTTCAGCAATTTCAGTACAGCACATGAGTTCAAATATTTTTCAAATTTTCAAATGATCTGAAGTGAATATTTCGGTCATTTGCTGAAAGGCAAACTGAAAAATTCGCTGATTTGGTTGGTGCTGAAATTTTCTGAAACTAAAATTGAAAATCATGATCCCAACATACCCTGCCGTGGAAAACATGGCGGGTGCGCCACAACCAATTCCTGCTAAGTAGGTTAAATTCGATTGGTTTCGCCGAGCTTGCTTATAAAAGGTCTTGTGCTAAGACACATTGGTCCAAACAAATAAACAAACATTTTTAAAAACAAGCTTAGAAGAAGTCCCCCACTAAGAGACTTAGCATGCTATTTAAAACTATAGAATAAACCCATGTTCTGTTCTGGGTCAGTAAACGATGTGTCAAGCCAAACTAGTCAAACAACCACTTAGACTCTCCTCTTTTAATTTGTTGGCAAACTAGTCAGGCGAGTAGACAGTTCGACTCGACTCCAGGGCCGGCCCTGGGCCAGGGCAGCAGGGGCGACGGTCCGGGGCCCAGCCAAACTAGGGGCCCCGACCTTAGTGCTGCAGCCTATGGAAGAAAAAACCTATACGCAGGGGAGGCCCATCATCTAACAAAAGCCCAACTGCTAAGATGCCTAAACGCACGACTACTGGCTAGAATTGAGCACGGCTGCACAGGGCGAGCGGCTCTTTGCCTCCTCCTATTTGCACGCCAGCGCCCTCTCAAAAAAAAATTGTAACCCCTCAGAAAAAATGGTATGTTGTCGTACGCTCACATATATTGGTCGATCGAGCGACTGATTCTCTACGGTAGCGGCTGCCAGATACTAGGGCATCCGCAAGGAATAGTAGAGATAAATCTCTAACGAATTTCTCTTAGCCCTCAATCTTACACTTTGATAAATTTATGTTCTTCTTCTTACAATAGTAGAGTTTGGTCATTAGTCTTGCCAACTTGGCCCTCGACTCAAGGTGTCCTTGAAGATTAGATTTCGATAGCTAAAGAGCATGGGATTTCACTAATTTTACTGCAACGTTTAGCTGACTTTGCTCTTTTTCTTGAAGACATGTTGCCCAAATAATATTTTATGTGGTTCTGATAAAAAGAAGAAAGAGGAAACGAACAAATAAGTTAATTGGATCTCATGATTATTGTAGACTTGGAGGTTAGTTAGCATGTCAGTTCTTTTTTCCAATATATGTATGTAAGTTCTATGAAATTTGATTTAGACTTGAACTAAGACACTTCATCCTATGTTACACCAGGAAAAAATATCATTCTTTACTATAGCTTTGCAAGAATTTATCTATCAATATATGAAATTAGAAAATTCCTCCATTGCCGCCGTTGGGCCCATTCATTGAATTCGCCCTGGGGCCTTCGAAACTCGGGGACCGGCACTGCTCGACTCGGTGTACTTTTACTGTAATTCTACTTAAACCATACGTTCTCTTCTTCTGGTTCGGGTGCAAGGATAATTTGCATCATCATTCTCAGGTTGCAGTCTCACACGCCGCTTCAAGGAGGTATGCAAGGTAACTAAACACTTAACCTATTCGCCTTTTCTATTTTTAGTTGCTTGCCCAACACTACTGTGCATCCTCATTTGCCATTCTGAAATGTCATTGCGGATCGACAACTCAAATCCTCTTGCTTCCAGCATTTGCCAATCTAAGGTCTTAAGATCTTCAGTTTTTGTCTGGGTTGTTACGTGTTAAAAATGTTTTAAATAGCGGGCTAGGCCAAATAGCGGTGACCCTCCAAATCAGCTATAGCCGACTATTTCGTATGTTTAGCGGGCTTACCATTTAGTGGCACCTGCTCAAACCGCTATAGCCCTGCTATAGCGGACTATTTAAAACTACTCCCTCCAGTCTTTTTTACTCTGCATATAAGAATTGTTTGAAGTCAAACATCGCAAAGTTTGACCATATTTATATGAAAAAATATCAACATATACAATACTAAAGTTATACGATATGAAAATTAAAGTCATGACGCATCTAATGATGTCGATTTCACATTGTGAATGTTGATATCTTCTTTTATAATGTTGGTCAAAAATTCTGAGGCTTGACTTCAGACAAATCTTATATACGAACTAAAAAGGATCGGAGGGAGTATAACTTAAACACCACTGTGCATGTTCATTTGACATTCTTAAATGTGATTGTCAAATCTATAACTTAAATACTCTGGTTCCTAGTGTTAAGCTGTCTATTTTTTTATTCCAAACCATATTTTTCCTGGAAATTAATGGGTACTGTAATTGATTCCATTCTCAAATGGTTAACCGAATTTTGTTCTTAAAAAAATCAAACTGCATGGTGCATCAGTGATAGGCTAAGAATTGTACTGAAAAGCACAACAATTCTATCAGTTGAAACAAAAATATCTGGTTCCAAAATTTCCTGAAATTAGAATAATCATATATGTGGAATATGTCAATAACTCGATTTCATTTTCCTATATTTTGTTTAACTTATATGTAAGCTTCAAGTTTAAAGAGATTTTTTTTAAAGGAGGATGAGCCTCGGCCTCTACATCTGGAAGACGCATGCATCAATTTTATTAATTATTTACAAAGACCTTATAAAATAGTACATCGGGTAGTCTGAAGCCACCATCTTAGCAATATTTGGTGCTAATCCTATCCACTTGATGAAGAGGTGCCAATAGTCCGAGCCTAATACCAAACAAAGATCGCAAAAATGCCTAACATCTAAAACCGGAGGCCCTAACTAAGCCACATACTGGGTTTGCGGCCCAAACCGGTCCGACGCACTCTCATAGGTCGTCGCCACCGTTTTCCACTGATACATCTTCAGAGCAGGTACTGACACATCAACCTTGCCAGGCCCGCCGTCGACGCCCCCACGACGCCAGACAACGCCTCCTCCCGGATGCCTCCTTCTACAGGTCCATCATTGTTGCCTTGCAGTACTTGACGCTCACTCATCCTGAGTTGCAGTATGATGTTTAGAAGATAGCATGCTCCTCGCCATGATCATTGTTCCATGGTGAATCAGATTCTTCGGTACATTCATGGACACATGGATCTAGCATCACCTTGCAGGCATCACCCTCCGGTACATCCATGGACACATGGATCTAGCATCACCTTGCAGGCATCACCCTCCATCGACATCATCGCTTACTTGGATGATGATTGAGCTGGTTGTATGGACACTCTCCGCTATACATCTGGATATTGTGTGTTTCTTGAACTATTGCTTATCTTGTGGTCGTATAAGGGACATCCCACGGTTTCGTGATCCAGCGCTAAGGCGGACTATCGTGGCGTGGCCAGCACCGTTGCTAAGTGCACGTAGCTTCGACGGCTTCTTCATGAGCTTTGTCATCCCATTCACAAAGCCACTCTTGTTTATTGCAATAACATCTATACAGTCTACCTCTCCACTAACCTGGTCCATCATCACCACACCAAGCACATCGAGCTCAATATTCATTTTGTTCGCGAATAGCTGGCCCTTGGGACGGTTCGAGTTCTTCACATTCCCACTACGCAGCTATCCGCGGATATGATGACAATAGGCTTGTCGATGTCCACCTTTGAGAATTTCCGGTCCAGTATTTGCATCGCCAGACACGATGCTACATTTGCGGATGGTTGGGGGGAGGGGGTTGAATATATGTATTGCGTGTACAGTAGGCATGTTAGAATTTGTTCATATTCTTTCCTAGCACGCCATATCTCCCGTTCCCTTTGTTGGAATCAGAGATAAACTTCACACTGTAATCTCAAACTAACTCTATCTCTATTTCTCTCCCGTAGATATTCTTCTCTCTGTCCTCTCGTGTAACAACCGAACTCCTAGCGATCTGTAAAACCTTGTAAGCCACGGCAGAGGCTCTTTCTGCCTACGATCAATATATATGTGTGGCTCCTCTAGGAGTAGGAACGCTTCCACCTATACCCTTCCTTGTATTGAGGATACGTTTGAGATATTGGCCGCCTATTATATTCTATATATATTGTGGCATACGATTAATCTAAGTATGGTAATTGCCCCCTATGCAGTGTCCCTGAGGACACTAACCATATTTTCTTCCGCTGTCCGGCTCACCATCAGATGCGGCGCATATTAGAGATAAGGTTAGGTATATTAGAGATAAGGTTAGGAGGTAGTTTGTATTGAGATATTCTTGTAACCATCTCCTCCTTTCTTCTCTCACAAGATGTATCCTAGATTCTCTCTTATCTCTCCCTCAAACCGCATGTAAGCCATCTAGGGTTTTGGCTCCCCTGCTATATAACATGAACACGTCGCCCTCGACAAGGGTAAGACGTTTTACCGCTCGCACACGGCTGCCATTTTCTTATGGAGCTGCCTTCGAGAGACAGTGGGAGGCAACTGGGCTCATGACAACCTCCCAGATCTCTTCCGGGAAATTATTGATTCCCGGTGTAGAACTCGCCCCACCCTTTGGGTGGCGATTAGTGTGCTAGCTTGGACACTTTGGAATGTGCGCAATAAACTTGTGATTGAACATGTGATTCCACTTCGGACGACTGATGTCATTTACAAAATGTGCGGATTCTTGCAGCTCTGGCGACCGCTTAGCGAGCGGCGTCATCGAGACGGCATCAACATCATCATCGCTGGACTTCGCTCCACGGCCATCGCCGGACCATTGCTTATTTCGTGATCGTCCAAGTGACAACCCATGGTTTCGTGATCCAGTGATTAGGCGGAGTATCGTGGCATGGCCTGCGATGTGGCTGAGTGCACGTATAGCTTCAACGGCTTCTTCATGAGCTTTCTCATCCCGTTGACAAAGTCACTATTCTTTATTGCGATAACGTCTCTGCAGTCTACCTTTCGGCCAATCTGGTCCATCAACGCCGCACCAAGCACATCGAGCTGGATATTTATTTTGTTCGTGAACAGCTGGCCCTTGGGACGGTTTGAGTTCTTCATGTTCCCACGACGCAGCAATTCACGGATATGATGACAAAAGGCTTGCCGGCGTCCACCTTTGAGGATTTCTGGTGCAGTATTTGCATCGCAGGACTCGACGCTTCGACTGCGGGTGGGTGTGGGGGGGAGGGGGCTGAATATATGCATTGCGTATACATTAGGCATGTTAGAATCTGTTGATATTCTTTCCTAGCACGACATACCTCTCGATCTCTTCCTTGTATTGAGGATACGGTTGAGATATTGGCCGCTGCTTATACTCTACATATGCTGCAGCATACGATTAATCAAAGTGTGTTGCATCCTATTGTTTTTCTACAGCTAGGTCCGGTCGCAGTAGGTGTCCGCTGGCCCTGGTTACGATCTCTCCAGCTTTCATCCGATGGGACCAAATGAGTGGAACAAGGATGGTCAATGAAACTAGCAGATAAGATATTGCAAAGCCGTCCGATGGGAGCGGGATCACGTGGCCACCGAGCGCTACTACGAGTAGTCATCAGCCAGCTGAAACGAAAGGTTGTCCATATATAATCAATCCTCTTCTTTGATTTTACACAAAATTAAACATAAGCATATCCCCTTTGCTTGAGCCCTTCAACTAGGTCCTTGTGGCCCACTCATCTCCTCTCCTTTCTCGAGAAGCTAGCAGTCTGATCGAGGGCGGCTTCACTTCTTGCAGGTGAGATCAATCCCTTGGCTGCATATCATCTCATCATCTTCTTGTTCTGTTTTTCAGTACTACCATCTTCTTCGCCTGAAAGCCCGTCGGATTGACCTGATCGACTGACTCTCAGGGGGGTGGAATTAATGGGAGACCAGGAATATCTTATCAATGGCTACGCCGTGTGGGTGGGTTATCTGTCCATGGCCATCAGTGGCTTGGGTTTCCTGGTGCTTACTTGGACCACTGTTGTACTTCTTGGTGGTTTCGTGTCTGAGCTACATAAGGAGGACTTTTGGTGTGCGGCGTTCATCACCCTTGTACAAACAGCTGGGTTAGTACTCCTCTCTCACTTATTTCGTCCTGCCACTTATATGTACATATCTGATTCAAAAAGATGTACAACAGGATTTTTGATGTTACTCTGAATGAGAAACTAGGCTATATGGAGGATGCGCTCCTTGGGTTCTTGGCGGCCATTTCATTTGGCATTGTACCCGATGATGCGCCTAGCAAGAGTTGCACCCAAGATTTGTTGTCTTTTCTTCTCTTTTTCTCGGTAATTCTTTTAGTGTTGGTTCAAGTAATGGTGTTGGCCTTAATATTAAGCCCTTTGGCAATTATATATGTGCTTGGGATATTTATGTCCGGGGTGATCTCATTGTGGCGTCTGATAGAGCACGATCACGGGGGCAACTCAGATGAAAAAGCATCAAACCTAGCACCAGCATTGCAGACCTTGTACTACCTTGCTCTGCTCCAAGGCGTGCTCTTCTGCTATAGGTTTCTGTTGACTCTCACGGAGAAGAAGTTTTCTAAGACTCTGGTCACCGAAGACTCGATGGCCACTGAAGACTCGGAAGTTCAAGCAGTACTTTACAACTACTTGCGTAAAACAAGGAGAGGATGTGAGAAGGACCCGACATTTACCGAAGGAAGGAACCTCGTCACATATGCTGTAGACAAGATTGGTTCCAATTCACCTGTTGACAGCATTTCCGGGGTAAAGATCCTATACGCAGCCATATGCATGGTGGAGAGCAAGAATGATTGGTCCAATGTCCATGGGCAGCGCATGCTGATAAAACATCTTGTCTTGTCTACATCATCCTCTCGGAATGTACTGCCGAAACTGCTAGAGATGCTAGATTCAAGAGGCCTACATGACAGAAGGGGTAGAATTCAAGCCGCGATGATAGTGGAGCGACTTGCATTCTACATTAATTTGGAGCAGTTTCCTCGGAGTATTCAACACATATCTTCCTTGATCGGGACGTTTGAACAATATAGTATAGCCGAGCCATATCCCAGATCCAAGGATGGATACGAGCAGCATCTGAAACTGCAGGTTACTCGTGGGCGTCCCTCACCAGCCGGCGAACTTGGGAAGGCCTACAAGGAGTTGTTGCTACAAGGCCTGTCTATCCTCCGGAACCTTGCCGCCGACGAAAACAATTGCAGAATCATGAGCAACACCCGAGATCTGGTCTCCAAGATCATGGCACCTGTCACTTCCGACCTACTCGACCACACCACCGATGATCATGGTACATGGTGCGAAGTAGTAGGCCGATCGATGGAAGTGATGAGCCATTTAAGCGGTGCTCAAGGAGAAACTGGGGCCAAGCTACGTCATGAAATCTCAAGCTGTACAGAAGCAATCAGAACTCTCTCGAGGATTCTTGGTTGTAATAAGTGTAAAGAAGAGATGCGGCAAAGAGCCATTTGGATTCTCACACGATTGTACACGGATACTATTGGAATCAGCGGATCATTTGAGTATAGTTGTTGCGGAGAAGACTTTGTTAGGATGCTAGTCAACATCTTCACTCAGGATAATGAGTATAGCAGCTCCATCAGAGGATACGCCGGAGAAGCGCTGTCAAATATATGTTTCCTTGGCGGAATTAGTGATGCCACACTTATCATACAAACAAGTGGTGATGTTATTAATAGTCTCACTCAAGTACTTTTACATGAAGAAAACGAGACGTGCAGACAAGCATCGGCTGAAATTCTTGAGTGTCTATGTACCCATTACACCAAGGATGATGAATACCTTCACAAACTTAAGAAAGCAATCCTCAAGGTAATTAGTCCTTGTCATCAAATGATGAATAGCCTTTCTTTTATTAGTTAATTACTTCAAACACACTTGATTTAGGGCCTATTTTAGTCTAATTAAGAGTGTTAGTTTATTCTCGTCGCAGGTGATTGGAAAAATACTTTGTTGTGGAGACGGAACACATAATGGAGAAGACATAGAGAGCCAATGTGATGGCACACAAGAAAACAATGAGCCGAACAAGGATGCCCAGGGATTCCAAGTAGAAACACTCTCAACTATGTCATCGAACTTGCTTTCATCATTGTTATGCCTTTGCGGGACGGTCTACAACACGTCGTCGGTCATTGATTTGCGTCCTCAGCTGGATGCATCTAGCTTTCTAAATAATCTGAGGGACATGGTAGTGAAAAGAAGTGGCCCCACCGTCGAAAACCTGTCAGTGTGCAAGGCGGCCGGTAATATGGTCATTTCAATGCTGAAATACTACAGTGGCGGGTTCTTCAAAGAAGACAACTTTGGGAGCTTGATAGAGGTACTATCTAGCGCTTCCAAGAAGATGCTAGATCTCGACTACTCCATGGTTTGCTCTTCCGCCAGCAGCTCCGAAACCGGATCAAAGCTTGGCAGGCGTACCCTACTGTCCCTCGTGAGAGAAGCGAAAGAATTGCATGCCATGGCACCATCTACATCTTTGAGTGGCTGATTTGCCATCAAGTTTAGGTACTTTTTATTCATTCACTGGGTTGGTTGTGTGACGTAGTATGAAGATATGCATTGCCAATTTTATTCACTGGTGTATGGAGATTATATATGCATTGTCAAAAAATATTATCAGTGCTCTTCGTATTTATATTTCTGATCAGTGAGACAAAATGTCCTGTGCTGTTGTGTCAGTATCTTAATCAGAAACCTCAAGTCCAAAGCTTTGCATTTCCAGATGGTTATCACCGTCTACGTTCACCTAGTAATTGTGCCAAACTTTCTTGATACCATTTCAACAAGAGAGATTCACCACTAAAGTTCTACATCAGCACAGATAAAGTTACAATCTTATCACAGAAAAGGGATGTTGCTACAAACACTTGCAGAGGATCATTCTCGAGCAGCCGACGGTTTACAACACAGCGAAAACGAACAAATAAAACAGGATATACATGGCCCGGCGCTACCACCTAGTGCAGTCTCATCAGCTCCTCTACCCGCTTGGACAGCTCTTCAACAGGGACTGCCATGGCCTTGGCCACCTCCTCCATCTTGGACCTGTTGAGGTCGAGGAACGACTCGATCAGGTCGCCGTCCAAGAAGTTGCGAGCCTCCGACGTCTTCTTGTCGTTGTGGAACGACCGCCACTGCTCGTGGCTCAGGCTGCCCACACCCTTGATGAACTTGACCAGGGTTGTCTGGAGCTTCTCCAGGAACACATAGTGGTCGTGGGGCAGGGAGGCGATGATGCCAATGACCCCGTTGATGGTGCCAAAGATGACCGTGGGGATCTGACCCATCTCAGAGTCGGGGAGGCGCATCACCAGTGAGCCATGCCGGAACCTGTTCACAAACTCTCCGAGGTGGTACTCCCCGACTACCTCCAGCCTGCCCCTCTCCTCGTCTGTGGCCGCGTCGCTGTTCTTGCGCACAGTGAAAAGGTTGTAGCTGTTCTCTGCACCAACATAGATGTCATCGTCAATCATCTCAACTGCAGTCATCCAGTTCGCGTTGTAGTCCCTAGCGAGCTCTTCAATCGCACTCTCCTCATGCTGCTCAAGAAAAGGAGACATTGGTCATTGGCCTGATGAAGAGACTGATATACAAATTGGAACCAGTGTTATGAGCAGTAGATGTCAAACAGCCAATGCTTACCTTGTACACAAGCAAGGATATCGATTTCATCAGGTCTCCGACTACAATGAAATCACCACGGGTTTGGGTATACAGGGCGAGAATGTGCCCATGATGGCCACATTCAGACTGCAACTCATGGGAACCATCCTCCCGCGTCATCCACTTGTATAACTGAATCTTCTGGTTGATAGCTGCCAACAATTTCCCATTGAATGCATTTAGGGAATAGACAGCTCCTTTTGTTTCTTTCTCTACAATTAATTGCAACCTTCCATCTTCAACTGCAAATACAAGGATCCGGCCCTACACCAAGATGCAGTCACGTAAGCACTATGTGCAGGGAAAATCAATGAAGATATTACCACAGAAGCTACAAGAGGTAGTAAATTGAACACGTAACCAACAAAGTAACGCCAAGCCCTTCTAGTTATTACCTTTGTCGGTTCATTCTCCTCAGGTAGAACATATGCTGTTCCCACACAGTAATAGAAGTTATTATCATCAGAGAATGAGCAGCTAATCATGGAGCAACCACATTCGTATTGATCAAGAGGATGTGTGGACAGAAACTCAAATGTTTGATGATCCATCAGACGAATGAAATGCGCCTCGCTCTCCTCCATGCTATTCTGGGTATACTTAAAACTGCAGAACGCCAGTGTCCTGGACTGTTCCTGATGGCAAATGCGCCGTGCTTGTTCATTCAACGGAATCGTGCGGATATGAAGCTTCTGGATATCATCAATAGTTCCAATTGAAAGTTCACCTTCTTTAGCAATTGCAAGGCTGTGAATGATATACACAAAAGAAACCAACTTAACAGCGGGTTTAAGACAATCATCATATTGTTTCAAAGTAACTGCTGCCAAGAAATTCATGGAATGGAACACAAGGAACATGTGAAAAGCCCATAGCATCAAGTAGAACAGGTTAGAATTAGCAGCCATTTGTTTTACACCATATAATTTTGTACAGTGTAATATCTAAGAAACTAAACCTACCCCAACTTGTTTGGGATTAAAGGCTTTGTTGTTATTGTAACATATAAGAAACTTAAGTGTCAAATGATAATCATAACATTGGCTTCTATGCATCAAGAACAAATGGAGATGGCGTAAACAAGTCGAAAGAAGAACATATCGTATGAGAAAATGAAAAGAGAATTATTAGCACTATTGTTTTCAGCACAGAATATGTCAGGTTTCATCATTGTAATCAAAGGTTGATTCAAATATATTGATTCTGCTGGCATACAAGCATTAAGAGCTAAATATGGAAGTACCAAACAAAAAAAAACAGCCATTCTCAGAGAGAAAGAGAGATACCTGTCAGGAAAAGCAGCCGTATTGAAAGGACACATATGATTAACTTCTTTCAGATTGACATTGCTGTACAGCAGCTTTTTATTGCTACTGTAGATAACAGTTGGTCTATCAGACGAAGCAAACACATGGGTTGTGCCCTTTGATGAGAATGTACGAAGGCTAATTGGCTGGGTACCAAGAGAAACCTTCTTTCTATCGGTTAGTTCACCTGTGCTTGCATTCAGTAGAAAACTGAAAAGGTGACCATCTCCAAGAGCACAAAGCAAATATGAAATCTGAAAAAGAAAATTAACCGAGGTCAACAACATTTGTAACTTTTAAATTAGCTTTATATTTTTATGATGAAACATGAGGTCAACAACATACCCCTTCCAAGGTACACATCAGAACTGACCGAGGAACAATTTCTCCACCTAAATTTTCCTTCCTGATTAATTCAAGGTCAGGAAGTGAAAATATGCTGACACTTATATCAGTCCACATCCCAATAGCAGCCAGAGAGCTATACTGTGGATTCTCCCCTACTGGGTTCAAATCAACACAAGAAATCTCATGTTCTAGCTGTGCATGTTTCACTTCAACCAGCTTAGCATCCCTAATCTCTAGGTAAACAAGATGGCCACCACCGGTCGCCAACAGGACCTGCAAACACAAAATGTGTTATTTAAAGTTACAGCAGAAAGCTAATATAAATGTGAATTCAAATCATGTATTTAGCATTGTGAAGCAGAGCATGCTAGCATATATCTACCTAATAATGAACAAGTGTTCCGCAGGTCCAGCCACAAGAGGCCTAAATGACACTTCAGGCATTGTTTCATAGGTAAAATGAAATAATACAAAGATTTTGACTTTGGTAGTCAAGAAACAAAGTTATTAATTAATTAACAATACAAAATGAAGAAAGAACTGAAATGCATACACACAAGGAGCAGCAGTGATGAAAGTGGACCGGTATATCAACAGTAAACCCTCTGATGAGTGATTAGTTCCCCTCCCTTCTCTTGCTTATGATTCATGTCTCTAAACCTCTCCTTTTCGCTAAAAAGAACACTTCTCAGTGTAGTTTGGTCAATTTCTATTTGTTGACTATGACTATGTGTATTGACGAAGAATTAAAACATGAATACCCCAAGTTGTATATTCTGTCACAGACATGTCTAATAAGCTGGTCATCATTGGCAATATGCCCAAAGAGAAAGGAGGGGTCCCATGAAGATACCCACCTGACTGGCATTAGCTGATGCAACATTGACTGAAAATCCTTCTGGTGCATTCCATTGATCCACTAGCTCCCGAGAAGTGCAACTGACTAACCGGACAGAATTAGCAGTAACCTGTCATTGAGAATAGCTCATAAGATGCTAATAGGAAACCGGGGACATAAAACTTGACCAAAAAAATACTGAAATCATCCACAGTACTTTTCCATTCATTACACAGGATTATAATCAATTCCCATCTGCTGTTTCTTTAACTTCCCTAGCACCCAGATGTTTTTACTGGGATATACAATAATATAGTTGTGGTTTATCAAGAAAGGCAGAGAAATCAAATATTTCATTAGAAAAGGCACCTGTATAAGCATATCATTGATGGCATTTTGGCAGAACAAAGTCTGGATTTGTGCATCAAACCCTTCTATCTCAATTTCTTCTAATTCATCTTCCATGTTCATAGCCAAGAACCGAGTCTCACTTATAAAGCTCACCACCAGATACATGTCATACAGATCACTGAAGGAAGACTTCAGTGACCATAATCCCTTGATGCCTTGCAGCTCTACTGAAGCCTACTTGCACAGGAGAAGATATACAGATCAGCTTTCTAGAGTAAATTATAGGACATGTCAGAGTACTGTTAATTTCCTTGCAAAAAATTGATTATGCACAATTCAATACCTGCTCATTAATCCCTATACCATTACGAACCACTCGAATGGAACCATCTTTGAATGCTCCTGAACAAGTGACCACCTGACCTTGCCCTTGCCTATCAAGGTCAACCACGCAGAAGTCCACAATGGGTCCAAGATTCACATACCGTTCAAGGATTTCGACGAATGAACCAGTTGCATCAGGTTGGAGATTCAGCTTTACCAGCTGTCAAGACCAACAAATCATTTAGTGCAAATTTCAATTCTGAAGAACTACACAACAGATGACTGAAACTTTCTTGCCAGTAAGTGCACACATTTTATTGCACATGCAGGCATACAATTCTGTGGGTGCACTGCCTGTTAGTTGTTACTGGTTGGTTTACTTTTACTTTTAGGGGGGTGAGGGTGGGAGAGTAGCTTCAAACAATTTGACATAAGCACGAGTACAAGTTACCAATGGAGATGCAAGATTTTTCATCTAACATGGAGCAGTGAAAAAATAGCATGGATATTCAATTGCTGCATGGCACCAAAGAAGACACAAGTTGCTTCTCTAGCATGGAGTAAGAAGCAAGAGTAGTGGTAGCTTGTAACTTTGCTACTGACCCACCTGTGAATCACCAAATCGAGAACCAACATAGACAACACCATTATCAAGATACGATATTGACGATGCAACTGAAGTCTCTCCCAAATGCTCAATTTTCAAACCAGTTACCCTAAAATGTAACGAACACATGAAAAGAGAGAACTTGTAAGTAGTAAATCAAAGATTCTTTTAGTTCCAAAATAGTGCAAAGGCTAGTACCTTTCTCGTTCCTGGGTAAGGACAAGTAAATGCAAAATGCCTGAATTATCACCAAGTAAATAGCGAGAGCCATCTGGGTCAACCCTTCCATAAGCTCTTGTGATGGACTGGCAAGAAATAGAAGATCAAGGGTAAATAATTACATCACTGTACAGATAGATCATGTGACTAGAATACAAGAAAAATGAAGAGATGTAAGTATTACCTGTTTGATTGGTATAGCTTTAAATGTAGAATTAGCATTGCAGTAAACTATCGTCTCCTCGCCAATAATTATGACACCGCCGAGTGGAGCTGGTACAGGTATTAAAAGACCAGCTCCGTTGTCTAAATTGTTCTGTGACCAAGGACCCTCAACAAAGTCTTTCTCCTTCAGTGCAACTTCATATGTCTTAACATGCCTGGCATCTTTGTTATCCTGACATGTAAGTACAGAAAATACAAGTCATCAAGATCTGTTACTATCACGCTAGTGGTCAAATTATTTGTAGAAGAATTACAAAGGTACAAAACTTAAAAGTGAAAAGATTGCGCACAACAGCAATAAAGAGAAGGTATGTTCAGTCAGTGCCCAAAAGATAATAGTTAGATTATTTCAGTAGATAAATGGCACAGCTTGTGATGTTAAAAGTAAAAAACCAGTCCAAGAGTTTCTATAGGGGTAACTTAGTTTTACAGCGAGGAATGGAACAATGAAGAGCAAGTCAGTTCTGTTTTATTTCAAAAAAGAAACAAGTAATCATCTCAGTAGTATTGAATTGCATCGACATGTCGAGACTAAAAATTAAAAATATGGACATAAAAAAATCACTGGATAACATTATCAATTAATCTAGAAACTCAAAGGTACAAACATTCACCAGTAACCTATGGTATACCATGTATAAGCAGCGTAAAGCACTGCAAGTTGCAAACTGATTACATTTTAAAGGGTAAAAAACATGGATTAAATGCATAAACGAATACACCATATTTTTTCCACTTGAGTAAAAGGGCAAACCATATCAATTAATTTAGTTCAATACTCTGTCCTGCTTGATTTTGATTTTGATTTTAATAGTAGAAATGATGTAAAGAAATGCAGAAGTTTTGAGCAAACCTGGTAGAGCACAACTATCGTAGGTCTGAGACAGCCATACAGGAACTTGATGTCCAATACTTGAAGTTCTTCTAGTCTGACATAACGAGAAAAAAGACGCTAAATATAAGGCAGAGTGATGTAAACACATCTAAGTTAATCGGATCAAATGGCTAAACAAAGAACATAATTAATGAAGCATTAACTCTATCATTAACTTTTAACAAGTGTGCTATCCATCTACTAGTTACTTTAGGACAGAAATAAGCATGCAAATATCGGTACGACTTTCTATGCTGCTCGAGAAACTTTAAGATTTGACTTGACCAACAAGCATTGTAAAGACAAAGTAATACAGAACCAAGATCATTGACGCATTTTTCTGAACCAATAGCAGATCAAGCAACAAAAATATAACACTGAGAAATCGGAACAAAGCATGATTTTGTGTACATTATGTTTGCCTCTGACAAAAGAAACAAGATCTCAAAAAAATTCAAACTCATGGAGCTACCGGGCAAAAGCATGACCATGCACATCAATAATCTAGTTGCAGACTACAGTGTACCACATAAATGTCTGGACTATATCACTAAATGAATGGTTTAATCTGCAATGTCATTCAGTTATGCATGCCATACTGGTACCTGATATTGAAAGCTTCCTTCAGCTGTCCTTTGTTGTCGAATGGTATAACCTGCCACACAAGGATTCATTGAAGGTTAGGAAATGTGAAGCTTGACTCCAGGAATGAATGAGCAAAAGACATGAAAATATAAGTAGCAGGCTGGGCTTACCTTAAACAATCCATCATAGAGATGAAGGCCAATAAGTCTACAGTCAGGGTCGATGATCCCAATCTGCATTACAAGTAAAAAGGCCACCGGTAGCATTATCGCTCCAGCTTAAATTAAGAGACAGAGTGCATCACTCTCTTTAGTAGATACGGAATGCTATAAACTGATACAGTAAATGGGAAGTTCAAATAAGGCATAAATTAATATCATTTCAAAACCAGAAGTAGAGTTCAAACTTGAAGCTTTGAGTACAGTACCTGTCCATTGTCCGTAGGGCGGCCAATGCGATCAGAAACATCTCCCATGGATCTACATAATCCAAACAAATTATACTCCCGTATGAAAGCATGCTAATAACTCTCAGAAAGTAACATGCAGTGAAAATGTGCACCCTGTTTTTAACAAAACGCTATGCGGGCACAAGATCATCAGGTACATGGCCTGTGATTTGTAGACCTAAGAAGAAAGGGGGGCTTGGCATACACAATCTGGAAAAAATTAATGTCAGCCTACTTTGTAAATGGTGGTGGAATCTGGAAAGTAAGGAAGGTATGTGGCAGGATATAGTTAGAAGAAAATATAATATTTCTAAAATATGATAGGTGGAATCTGGAAAGTAAAGAATGGTGCCAGTCTGGTAAATGGCTCTATCAATAGTTCACCTTGCTGAGCTGATTTGCTGAAGATCAAACAGTTGTATAGTAAGGGAGATATGATGATTGGTAATGGCCAGCAAACAAACTTCTGGGTTGATACCTGGTGTGTTGATAAAAACCCTTGAAAGATCAATATCCTGATTTGTTTGCAATTTGCAATGATACAAGCTGCACTGTGAAACAGCTAGCAGAAAGGGGGTGGAGGCTTACTTTTGGAAGATGAAGACAATGAGGATCGAAGCAAGGACTGCAGCAGACAATGAGGCAGATGAATCGGAAGCAGGAGTTATGGAGGAAGATTGAAATATGGCGATGCAATGGAAGTTTTCTGGGCTTTGGAGGCTAATTCTTCCAATTAATGGCCTAGGATAAAACTTGAAATGTGCTCTCAGGGTTGTTCTTTAATTCTTTTCAGTTAGCGGATATATGTGGCAGCGATTTGTGAACCTTGTTTTAGTTTTTGCCCCTGTTCAAGAATTCATCCGATTAACCAGTTAACTTGCCGATTAATCCCTACTCATAGGGTCCCCGAGTAGCCGATTACCCGATAAATCGTCCGATTAATTGATTAAATGGCCGATTAACTTGCCGATTAGCCTATTAATCCCCTACTCACCAGCCGACCGAGCAGCTACCAGTTAACGATTTCCTCAACAATGGTTTTTGCTTTGCACCAAGATGCTTTCTTTTGTTATTGTTCCGTTATCCTTTGATGGTGGAACCCGATCCTTTTCTCGGATCGTATGAAAAAGAAAAGGCCATCAAGGTGCCCATTTGAACCAGAAAGGCGCAGAAAAGTAAACAAAGGTAACCCTGCCCAACATACGTCTATGCCACCTATCATCACCTGTCATGCTGGCAACAGACCTGCTGACAGCGACAGCCAGCGGCAACTAAAGTTAGCTTTCCCTCTCAATCTGTGTCTCTACCACCATTTAAACAGGCCACCGCCTACTCGAATTAGACACGCCCGACACACCTGTCTAACCAACCCAGTCAACTGCTAGCACTGTACAGAAGACTTTATTTCGGGTCCTTGTATGGTCCTATGTTTGAACAAAAAATCAAAACTTTGTAGATAAGAGCAATAAGGAGAATACATGAGGCCATCTACACAGTTAAGCAGAGAGCAGTCTTCTATACCCAAAATAAAGTCAATATTATTTTCCCTTCCCTTGTTACGGTTTTTCCTTTTTCAACAAATGAAGTGTCCAGAAGGACCCAGAGCTGGTATTAATTATCCAAAGATATTACAACCCAGCCATTACAGCTATCCTGCCTAGCAGCTAGTGCTGTAAAGACTGCTCCCTGTGTACGGCAAATAGGTAATCAACTATGGCAACCTCCCTGGCCTGCCTTGATGAAAAGGTATCACCTTGATGACATTGTGCGGGACTCGTGATACACAAAATTGCATGACAGTCAACCAGAACCAATGGACTATCCAATTTTCTAGTTCTAAAACACCAATATTATCCTGTGGATACACACCAATAAAGTCAAAATTAATTCCCCTTCCCTTGTTACAGTTTTTCCTTTTTGAACAAAAGAAGAGTCCCGAAGGACCCAGAGCTGGCTGGTACTAATTATCCAAAGATATTACAAGCCAGCCATTACAGCCACCCTGCCTAACAGCTAGCGCTGTAAAGAAGACTGATTGCTAAGTACAGTAAATAGGTAATCGACCATGGCAACCTCCCTGGCCTGCCTGGATGAAAAGGTATCACCTTGATGACAGTGTGTGGGACTCGTGATACACAAAATTGCATGACAGTCAACCAGAACCATTGGACTATCCAATTTCCTGGCTCTAAAACACCAATATTATCCCGCAGACGCATGCCAATTTACGCACCCGCCTTGCAAAACAAAACCAGGGGCATAAAGAGTCCATACCTGGTGAGAAGCTCTGATTTTTCTGCGTCCCACTGCAGGACGCAGAACTTGTACCTCTCCGTGGCGATGAAGAGGAAGTCCTGGGCCTCATTCTGAAACAGGGGAAACAGTTAGGGAATCATTCCGACAGAAACATCGCACCGCACAAATAAAAAAAGAAGCAGCCTTTGACGGTACGGGGCGTTGACTCACATGAGGCCGGAAGAGCTCGATCGTCGCGATCCTCCCATATATGGGCACGTCAAGCATAGGCTGGCAACAAAACAAGTGTCACGGTCTTGCGGAAAAGGCAGATTATTGTGTAAGCGAAGAAAGAAACAGAGAGGTGGGCGACAGATAAGGCGTCTGTCGGTTACCTGAAGGCCCTGCGGCGTGAGCAGGTGGATCTCGATGCGGGTGCATTTCCTGAAAGTTGATGGTGAGCAAACGCGTTTAGCAGTGGGATTTGGCGGGAACCCGGCATAATAATAATTAAAGAGAAAAACGATGGCATCTAGCTACGGAACCACAAGTGTGCAGCTTATGAAATACTGTAGTTCCCTGAACACATTATCGATTGCTGCATTCAGACACATATGAGCTCTGTCAAATTTCCTGTCTATCAGGGTACCTACGTGTGGTGAGGGTGCAGACACGTCGTCCTATCTAAAGGCGCCATTTTGCTCCGGCCCGACGGGCCAGACCTACAGAACACCGCGCTGCGGCCTAGGGCCGTACAGTACACTTAGTCACCCATGGCTCCAGATCCTCCCGGACGGCTCGCCGGAGAGGAATCCCTAGCGGCAGAACAAATCAGGCACGCGCACGCGCGAGCGGCTCCGACCGGGAGCAAAACCCTAGGCCGCGCGAGCACGGACGCGGGGGCGCGCGGGGACGGCCGGGCGGGAGGTGAACCCTACCTAATGGACGGGAGGGGAGGGGAGGGGATTCGGGGAGGGTGGCTTACGCGACGATGAGGTTGAGCTGGTGGGGGCCGGTGAAGTTGCCGACGCAGGAGTGGCTGACGCTGGTGGGCTTGTGCGCCGTGACGACGTAGTTCCACGTGCTCATCTCCCCTCGCCGCCCGCCGCCGCCGCCGCCGCCGCCGCCGGAGGAGGAGGAGGAGGGTTCTGGGCTCTGTGCAGCGGTGCTGGGAGAGAGAGACAGGAGGGGGGAGATGCGCTGCGGCTGGGGCTGGGCTCCCCTCTCCCCTTCGTTTTCACGGCGCTGGACGCCGGTCGAGCGGGCCGCCTTTCGGCCCGCCAGCACCACGCGCTCAATGGGCGTGGCCCTGGGCTGCGTTCCATTCGGGCCGTCCCGAAGCCCGCCCGTTTAATCGCTTCAGCCATCTGGTTTTGGGGAACCTTCTCGGAATTTCCTATTTGCCACATGTTGCGGCAAATTGTCGCAGGGAGATCGAGGGAACATTCCAGCTGGGCCATCCCATTTAACCGTTTCAACGCGCCCGGTTTTGAGAACCTTCTAGAGGTGCCCAGCCGGTTTTTTCTGGTTTTGGGAAACTTCTAGAAGGTTCCTAATCCGGGTTTTTTTCCTTGTTCTGTTTTTTTCGTTTTTCCTGTTTTTTTTTCTTTTCTCTCCTTTTTCACTTTTCTGTTTATTTTTATTTAGTTTTTATTTCGTTTTTGCACTTTCCTTATTTATTTTATCATTTTCAATTCTATTGTTTTCTTCAAAAAAATAAAACAAATCGTTGTGTTTTACTGTTTGTTCATAAATCCCAAAAATGTTCAGAATTTGAATCCCATAAAATGTCCCTGTTTTTCAAATTTTGTTCATGTATTAAAAATTGTTTGAGCATTTAAAGAATGTTCAGGTTTCAAAATTGTTCAATGGGTTTTCAAATTTTCAAGAAATGATCACTTTTTTCAAAATTTGTTTGCTTTTCTAAAAAAACGAAAATTGAAAATATGTTCACATTGTTAAATAAATGTTCGCATGTTCAAAAAAGTGTTCATGATTGGAAAATATGTTCTGAATTCGAAAAATGTAAAAAAAATAAAAATGTTCGTTTTCTAAAGAATATAGAATTTCAAAATTTGTTTGCAATGTTTAAAAACTGTTCGCGATGCTCACTTTTTGCTGAAATTTTTTCACAAATTCAAAATATGTTCAGGAGTTTTCCAAAAATATTTGTGGTTTTAAAGTTTTTGAATCCCAAAAAAATGTTCCTGTTTTCAAATTTTGTTCACGGGTGAAAAATCGTTTGAGAATTTCAAACAATGTTCACGTTTCAAAATTGCTCAAGGGGTTTCCAAATTTTCAAGAAATTATCACTTTTTTCAAAATTTGTTCGCTTTTACAAAAAGGAAAATTGAAATTTTGTTCACATTGTTAAATAAATATTCGCATGTTCAAAAAAGTGTTCACAATTGGAAAATATGTTCGGGATTTGAATAATGTGAACAATTTCGAAAATGTTCTTTTTCTAGACAATATTGAATTTCAAAAAAATTTCACAATGTTCAGAAAATGTTGGAACTTTGAAACATTTTGCCAGAATTCAACACCTTTTAAAAATGGCTAGTTCTTAGATATTAGCGCTGCGAATTATTCACGAAGGATTTTTATCTCAGATGGCTATTGGGAGCACTTCATTTCTGCGAGGTCTGGAGTTCGATTTCCCTCTATGGCTCGTTATTTCTCTTATGTTTGCTACAGTACCAGCGTGGCTTCCCATCGCGCGTGATAAGAACCCGCACCTGTCTGCCATGGGCCGGCCCACTCGCTGTGTATCCTTTGCCACAACGTGCGGCGTGTAGGAGCTCCCATGGATCAGCCCCTTTAAAAAAAAGATCTGTGTGATCCGTATGCCGGCCTCGAGAATGGGGAGGCTTCTTCCTCCTCCTCCTCCCTCTCCGTTCCGTCCTGAGCGCTGGACTTGGGCCGCGCCGCCGCGCGCGTATTGTTGAGTGCGGGAGAGGCGGTTGCCGTGCAAGGACGCCGGCAGCGAGTGCAGCGACGGCGTGCGGACACGGGACTCGTGGCCAGCCAGCCGGCTACTATGGGTACGACACTGCCACCACTGTACCGTACTCTCGGGTCTGAAGGTGAAGTACTCTTCAGTTAACATGTGAAACATCTCTTCAGTTATGGTGGAGTGCTTTATGTGTAAATGTGTGTACATTTCCTAGCTGAGGACACTTCAAAACATGAAGTGGATTGTGCAATTTATGTTGTGCTCTTTTAGATGCGTGATGATTTTCACCTACTAGCAGAAGAGCCCATGCGTTGCAACCGGAAAGAAAACATAACACACGCTCTTAACTCAACAACCATCATTCAAGACCACAATAGGTCCATCTCCTTTATTTTTGTGAGGCATCATATTTGTGTTGCCGCTTATCCTCCTCACCCTCGCCGCCGATGGCCTCGGTGTTCACACAAAACAACAAAAAACGTGTGTTGAATATGGTTAATCCTAAGGCGTCCCTCTCTCTCCCTCTCTCTTCCCTCTCTCTCTCGCTCGCTCGCTCGCTTTCTCTCACTCTTGCGATGAGAAATCTGCTGTTTTCCCCTGCGACATTTTTCAGAGGTATGCATGTGTAGTTATCAATGGTTTCTTTTCCGTATATGGTTATAGTGGGGTGTATATTTGCAATCCGGATCGCCGCCGGTATGAAAAAAAAGAATCTTGCGTTATAAATTATAAGTTTGCTTTCATAACAATATTTTAAAAATATTTAACAGATAAAGTTAACATCATATTTAGATTCCACACATTTTTCTAATAAAATTTCATATATAATACGTTAAAATCGAAGTTACGGTTTAAAAGATACAAATAATTTAGAAAATCATTTGGTTTGACTCAAATATATTCTAAAATAATACTAAAATACTTAACAGGTAAAAATAATCTCATATTCATATTCTACATATTTTTTAATCAAATTTCATATATAACATGTTTAAATCAGAGTTACGGTTTAAAAGATATGGATGATTTTAAAAAGCATTTGTTTGACCTAAATATGATCCGCGGATAAATTATCTAAAACATCAAGGGGGGTTTCTAAAAATGTAAAATAACGGTTCGGGTGTGACTTAAATCCGGACGGCGGGTTGATTTCAAGAAAAGACAAGGACTTTTGTGTAAAATACGAAAATAACGATTCATTTTAACTTAAAACAGGACTGGGGTTGAATTCTCTGAAATAGAGAGACTTTTCTGAAAAATGCCATGACGGACGAAAGAAATCTAATTTGCTTTATTATTAGGTAAATATAAAGATAAAGATAAAGATAATATGCAGGGGTACATTCATGATCTATCTTGTCTTGCACGTGCTTCTGGAATAAGATACCGTGTTATATCCTTATGTTTTCTTTTTCCATTTTTTAGGATCGATGTCCTTATGTTTTCTTCCGTAAATGAAAACGAGCTCGCTCTTTTAGAATGAATACAAGCAATCTGATGGATGACCAAGGAGTACAAGAATGTAGCAGTGTCAGACAGCAGCAGGGGGCTGCTGCTCATGGAGATCGGCCGGCGTGCCGGAGGGAGAGAGCGTAGCAGGTTGAGCGACACCGGGATGTACTTGTAGGCAGGTGGGATTGAGTGGGTCAGGTTCGGGCTCGTCACTGCATGATCCATTCAGAGAAGAGCTAATGTGGGGGCATTGTTGAAGCTATATTCTGATAAGGTTGATTAATCGAAGAGCTTGCCAAGGATTACGATGTGAGCTGGATGACTGCAGTTGAGGTGATCGATGGTGAGAGCATGTCCAGCCGCGGCCCCAACAGGTCCTCCAAGGCCTTTTTTAGCGTCGCCGCTGAAAAAAGGTCCAGTCGTGTCCTTAGAAGCCCCTTTTTTCATCGGTTAGACCCAAAACTGGCGTCGGTGAACTCAGACCGAACCCGGCGTGCTGGGGGTGTCGGGTGAATCGTTTTTTGGCGCGAAAAAGAGTGGGTCCGCCGAATCAGCGACTCGCCGCCTCGTCGTCCTCACTCATCGCCTTGTTTCTTGCGAGAATCAATGTCAAAGCTACCGCACAGGTCAGCCTTCCATTGATGCCTCACGAGCGGCGCAGTGAAGGCGTGGCAGCGCGCGTCTCGCCCGCTCCTGCCACGCGGCACACGGCGGCGGCTCTCCCACCACCCATCTGCGGCTGTAAAAGTCGTCTTCCCTCGCCGGTGAACGCACAAGTTCTCGCCACCGACGCCCTTCCCTCTACCTCTCGCCGCCGACGCCTCTCTCTCTCTCTCGCCCTCTTCCCACACCGATGTCTCAATGGTCGAGCACTTTCCGGGCGACGGCGCAGTGGCGAACGGCTTCGGCCGCCGCCATCTGCATGAGGATGAGGCGCGCCTCCTCTACGAGGCTGACTACCCGGCGCCCCCGGACATGTGGGGTGCCGGGCACCTGGAGGCTCGGCGCCGGCGGCGTCTCGGTGCCGCCCACGCCGACCGGAGCGGCCCGGCGAGCCGAGATCGTGCGCATCCGGTCTTCGCTGCCGGAGCCACAGCAGAACCAGCCAAGGTATGCCCCCGACACCAACACGCTGTGGACGACGTACTTCGAGCGGTGCCACGAGGAGCAGATCGCCGCCACCAACGGCGTCGAGCCCCACGACCACCACAACTCCGAGGGGAGGCGCCGATAGTGGGGCGTCCCAGGCCGCACACTCGAGGCCATCCTCGAGCACGTCGAGACCGGCAACACACCGCGCTTGGAGTATCCGGCGCCCCCCTCCTTCTCTCGCCGCCATGACAGCTCCTGGACGTCGCGACGAATGGAGATGGCGACATCGTCATCGTCGGGCTCTGGCTCTCTGTCCTCTGGCTCGCCGGGGCTTCGCCCCGTCATGCTGGAGATGCAGGAGACGCCACTGGGACGCCGCACCCGCGGTGGCGCCCTTGTCATCAACGAGGGCGGCCACCCCTCTCCTTCTTCCTACCGCCTCGTCCGGCCGAAGACCGAGCCGAGTTTGCTCCCCGTAAAGAAGGAGCATGAGGCCATGGCCGCCGACAACTAGACCGCCCTCAAGTGGGCGAAGGCGGACTACGTCCACGAGCAGATGGAGCGCCAGCACCGGGCCTTCGAAGAGATCACCGTTCGGCGCCTGGGACGCGAGGAGGGCGGCGTGGTCGCCCTCAACAACGACGACGAGGATGCGCCTGGGCCGTCCAACCCCCCGCGCGTCGGCGACGCTGGCCAGGGGTGCAGCAGGGACGGCGGCGGCACCCAGCACGGCGGCAACAACTACGACGACATCGACTACACCTAGTTCTATAGGCTCCTCAGCATGTAGAAGGCGGGCGGGCGCCGGCGGATGGGCCTAGTCGTTTTTAGTTTGCGTTTAACATTTTTGTTTTAAAGTTCTTTTGTAAAAATATCAACGAAATCTCCTAGTTTGGATGAAATTGCGTCGTGTTTGGCCGATTTTGTGTTTCTAAAACGGCGTCTGAGGCCGACTTGGGTGCGACGACTGGGGACCCAATCGCCCTCACGTCGAAATTATCGTTGGTTCATCCCCAGGCGGCACTATCTCAAGCCCCTGGGGGGGCGAACGGCTGGAGATGCTCTGATACCTACGTCGGTGCAGAGAATAGCTACAACCTCTTCACAGTGCGGAAGAACAACAATGCTGTCATGCACGGACGACTAGAAGGGCGGGCTGGAGGTGGTCGGGGACTTTGTGAACAGGTTCCGGCATGGGTCCCTCGTGATGTGCCCTCCGGACTGGGACATGGACCAGATCCCCACAGTCATCTTCAGCACGATCAACAGGGTCATCAGCATCATCACTTCCTTGCCCCACGGCCACTACGTGTTGGGGAAGCTCTTGGTTAAGTTCATCAAGGGGGTTGGGCAGCCTGAGCCACGAGCAGCGGCGGTCATTCTACAACGACAAGAAGACGATGGGGGCCCACAATTACCTCGACGGGAACTTGATTGAGTCAGTCCTCAACCTTGATAGGGGAAAGATGGAGGAGGTAGCCAAGGCCATGGCGATCCCTATGGAGGAGATGTCCAAGAGGGTGGAGGAGCTGACGAGACGGCACTAGGTAGCATCGCCCACTGCTCAGTCATAACCCTATTGCCCGCTCCGCTTTCCCATTCCTATTGATTTCGGCATCTGAATCTTCCCGGATTCAAGTAGAGAATACCAAGGCTTTCTTCTTCTTTGATTTTCCTTGGGGCATAGGATAAAAAAATGGATTTCCGGCATAGCACATGTGGCATTAGGGTTCTAAGATTTAGGAGGGGAAGGGTGAGGAGAGGGATCACATGCATTGAAGAAATCTCAAGATTCTGAAACGGTCAAAATAATGGTGCGGGAAGAAGAAAGAGAGGAGAGTCACGAAAATAGGGTAAACGCAAAGAGACGATGAAAAGCAATCAGAGAGGAGAGGGAAGAATGGCTATGGAAATCATAAAGCTCAGCAAGGAGCACATTACTATGAATAATAATGGAGAGGGACAATAAAGGGGAAAACTGAGCAAATGTTTGTTTCCTCACTTGTGTTGTGCCGTCGGCGGCTTGAGAATGGATAATGTGCAAGTGTTTGTAGCAACATTCTTTTGTTTTGTTTTTGACGTTTGATAGGGCTGTAACTAATCATTCTTCTCATGGCTTTCTAGACTAAGATGGTCATACAAAAAGTCACCAAAGAAAAGCTCTCTTCCAAGCATAGTTTAAAAACCCGGACTGGACCTCACGGTTCTTTAAGCTCACTGGACCGTCCTGCAATCAGACCGGACAGAACCAATCGAACCAGCCGGTTTTGACCAGTTTTCTGGTGAAACGGGAGGAAAAACCAGAGCCACTGGATGACACGTTGCCGGAACATTTTCTCATGACAAGGACACTGATAACAGTAAAATGCAACGACCCGCTGGTTATATGGATGGAGCACACAATGCATATGTAGAGTCTTCATACAGTACAAAACCAACCAGTGAATACAAATATATACAGTAAGTATCTAAACTTGATTGCCAATCAGCCACTGAAAGAGGTAGATGGTACCATGGCATGCAGTTCTTTAACTTCTCTCACGAGTGACGCGAGAGTGCGCGTGTCAAGCTTCAATATGGTTTTGGAGCTGCTTGCGGAAGAACAAATCGTGTAGTAGTCAAGATTTAGCATGTTCTCAGAAGCACTAGAGAGCGTCTCTATCAAGCTCCTGAAGTCCTCTTGTCTGAAGAACCTACCGTTGTAGTATTCCAACATTAATATAACCATCTTAGTCATAGCCTTGCACAACGACAGGTTTTCAATGACGGGCTCGCTTTTCTCCAGTACTATGTCCTTGAGCTTGTTTAGAAAGCTAGATGTGTCCAACCAAGGAGCCAAATCAGTGATCAACTTCGTGTCGTAGACAGTCCCACAAAGGGATAACAATGACGATAGCAAGTTCATTGACATATTTGAGAGTGCATCCACCTGGAATCCTTCGTCCTTTTTGTCCTGCTCATTGTTTTCTTGTGTGCCATCACATTGGCTTTCTATATCTTTTCCATTATGTGTTTTGTCCCCGCAACAAAACATTTTTCCAATCACCTGCGACGAGAATGAATTAACATTCTTAATAGAATAAAAGAGGTCATAAATCAAGTATGTTGGCAATAATATAATAAAGCAAAGGTTATTCATCATTTAACAAGGGCTAATTACCTCGAGGACTGCTTTCTTGAGTTTGCAAAGGTATTCATCATCCTTGGTGTAATGAGTACATAGATGCTCAAGGATCTCAGCTGCTGCTTGTTTGCATGTCTCATCCTTTTTAGTATTTAGAAGTACTTGAGTGAGAATATCAACAACATCGCCACTTGTTTGTATCACAACTGTGGCATCACTAATTCCACCACGGAAACATATCTCCGACAATGCTTCTCCTGCACATCCTCTGATGGAGTTGGTATACTCGTTACTGTGAGTGAAGATGTTCACTAGCATCCTAACAAAATCTTCTTTGGAGTAACTATTTTCTTTTTTGAGAAGATCAAAACCAGCTGATCTGTTGATTCCGTCGGTATCCCTGTATAATCGTGTGAGAATCCAAATGGCTCTTTGCCGCAACACTTCTTTACACTTTTTACAACTAAGAATCCTCCAGAGAGTGTCGATTGCTTTTGTGCAGCTTGATATTTCACGACATAGCTTGGCCCCAGTTTCTCCTTGAGCATCGGTTAATTGGCTCATCACTTCCATTGATCGATCTACTACTTCGAACCATGTACCATGATCTTTGGTGGTGTGGTCGAGTAGGTCAGAAGTGATAGGCGCCATGATCTTAGAGACCAGATCTCGAGTTTCGCTCATGATTCTGCAGTTGGTTTCGTCGGCGGCAAGATTCCGGAGGATAGATAGGCCTTGTAGCAACAACTCCTTGTAGATAGATAGGCCTTGTAGCAAAGATCATGGCGCCCCAGTTTCTCCTTGAGCATCGGTTAATTGGCTCATCACTTCCATTGATCGATCTACTACTTCGAACCATGTACCATGATCTTTGGTGGTGTGGTCGAGTAGGTCAGAAGTGATAGGCGCCATGATCTTAGAGACCAGATCTCGAGTTTCGCTCATGATTCTGCAGTTGGTTTCGTCGGCGGCAAGATTCCGGAGGATAGATAGGCCTTGTAGCAACAACTCCTTGTAGCCCCCCCCCCCCCCCCCCCCCCCCCCCCCCCAATTCATTGGCCGGTGAAGGGCGTCAGCGAGTAACCTGTAGTTTCAAATGCTGCTCATATTTATACTTGGAACTAGGATACGGCCCGGCTATACTGTATTGTTCAGGCGTCCCGATTAGGGAAGATATGTGTTGAATACCCCGAGGAAACTGCTCCAAATTAATGCAGAATGCAAGTCGCTCCACTATCTTCGCGGCCTGGTTTCTCCTCTCTTTATTATGCATGCCTCTTGAATCCAACGTCTCTAGCAGTATCGGTAGTACATGTCGAGAGGATGATGCATACAAGACCAAATGTTTCATTAATAAGCGCTGCCCAGTGACATCATGCGGACTATATTGGCTCTCCACCATGCATATGGCTGCATATAAGATCTTTACCCCGGAAATGCAATCAACAGGTGAATTGGATCCAATCTTGTCTACAGCATATGTGATGAGGTTCCTTCCTTCAGCAAAGGTCAGGTCCTTCTCACACCCTCTCCTTGTTTCGCACAAGTAGTTGTGAAGGACAACTTGAACTTCCGAGTCTTTAGTTCCCATAGCCTTAGGCAACCTCTTCCCCATGCGACCCAATACGAACCTATAGCAGAAGATGACACCCTGGAGCAGAGCAAGGTAGTACAAGGTTTCCATTGCCGGCGCCAGGTTTGATGCTTCTCCATCTGAGTTGCCCCCGTAATCGTGCTCTATCAGACGCCACAATGAAACCACTCCGGACATGAATATCCCAAGCACATAAATAATTGCCAGAGGGCTCAATATTATGGCCAACACCACTAGTTGAACCAACAGTAAAAGAAATGCCACGAAAATGAGACAAACATAAGACAATACAGGGCCCCAGTCGCAGCTTGTCAGTTCGCCTGCCACGCCTGAAAAAATGGCCATCATTAACCCGCCAAATGCATCACCCATATAGCCTAGTTTTTCATTTAGACTAACATCGAATATCCTGTTGTACATCTTTTCAAGTTAGATATGTACATAAGTGATACAGTGAACAAGAAAGAGAGAGAAGTATACTAACCCAGCTGTCTGTACAAGAGTGATGAACGTTAAACACCAAAAGTCTTTCTTGTGCAGCATCGAGACAAAGCCACCAAGAAGTACAACGGTAGCCCAAGTAAGCACCAAGAAACCCAGGCCCTTGATGGCCATGGACAGATAACCCATGAACACAGCGTAGCTGTTGATATACTCTACCTCAACCCAAGCTCTGTCATCAGGAAGTCGTTCCCAGTTAGCCGCCATTAATTCCACACGGCCCCCTTGAAGGGTAAGTCGACAAGGTCAATCTATTGGGCTTTCGGACGAAGAAGATGGTACTAATTGATGAAAAAGGAAACAAGCACAAGAAGATGATGAATTCGTATGCATTCAAAGGATTGCTCTCACCTGCAAGAAGAAGATGCCCCGGCCTCAGTCAGGCTGCCAGTTGCTCAAGAGAGGAGATGGATATATTACCGCTCACCGATCTCGTCAGGCTGGGTGTGAGCGACAAGGAACTAGCTACGGAAGGACTCAAGCAAGGGGATTATAGACCAAGCGAGCTAGGTAGCAGTATTTTGCTCAAGTGTCTACTATATGTGTTTCCTGCATTACCAGTTCATCAACAAGTCATAAGATCAACCATAAAATAAGTATGCCAACTAACATTGTTTTGGAAGTAAGTGTTATGTATGCATGCTCCTTTTTCTTTAAGCTTGACCAAGACCAAGCGAGCTAGGCCAATCTAATCAATTAGTCGGCCAGGCTGTTCAGCTTAGCCACCTAACATGGTCTTGGAAGTAAACAAGCAATCTATATATCATTACTTGCGGTTGTTCAGCAATCCACATCACCAGCGCAGAAATGTACTCTAGACCAGCACACTTAACTTCCTAGCGTAGAAAGTTCCATGATTATGAAAAAGTTTAGAATTTTGAAAATTTTCATCAATTTTGAAAAATATTCATGAATTTAAAAATAGTGCGCCTATTTTTGTAAGAAGTTCAGGGATTATGGGAAAAAGTTCATTGATTTCAAAAAAAAATCACACATTTGGGAAAAGTTTGCACATTTAAGTAAACAAAAAAAGAAAAAAAAAGAACAAGAAATAATTGAAAAAGAACCGTCCGAAAACAGACCAGCGAACTGGGAAAACTGGTTTGGGAAAGGTTCCAGAAGCTTCCCAAAACCAGGGGCTTCCGCCATCTCGGGAGAATAAAAGGCAAAATTGGAGTACTCCCTCCGTCCGGGTTTATTAGGCCTAAAGACAACTTCTCTTAGACCAAGACACGTAGTAAATTGCTCACATTAATTCTTTCATTCCACTCCCAATGCACTCTCTCACATGCATGCAGCCAATAAAAAAATATGCATGAAGTGTATTAATTTCCCAGTCATGGCATCAACAACAATGACTTTCAATACAACCAATGAAATGGTTGCATGCATGCACCTTTCCAAAGCAAGGCCTTATAAAGGACATGCTTGTGATGCTGAGAGGCCTAATAAATCCGGACGGAGGGAGTAACTGGGTGCAACTACAAGCATTCGAGATGTCCTAGTGGGTACTACAGTACATTCTGAACAGAGAGGTGTCAACAGTTTTTGTTGAAGTTTAATAGAAAAGCAAAAAAACAGTAAATGGACCGGCCCAACACAGAGGGGGTTGTGCGCCGTGTACCATTATGCCTACTAGAACATGTAGGCGCGCATTGCCGCGCCCGTTCATTTTCAGAAAAGAATTATATAATTGGTTGAAATTTGTAGATTGTTGCAACACACTATAAATTTCAGATAGTTCAAATTACATTGTATGCATATAAGAGATGAAAACCAGACACAAAATAGTAAATACAAGCAGACAACCAATTAATATAGTCTAGACATATGTAAGAACTTAACTTTTTGGAACGCGAACAAATTAAGGCGTGCACCTTGTAATTGCACATGATTGAAAACCAAAAGTCAGTGATGAGAGTTTATTATTGAAAAACTGGTATTTTCAACAGACATGCTAATAATTTTTTTAATACAGTTAAGATCAAAGGACCGCCCATTATCATACAGTAATGTATACATTTCAATGCAGCTATAAATAAAAAGGCAGAAAATAGTAATTACATTATCCCTTGCATATACGCTGGAGTAGTGGAAAGTCTCATATAATATGCATTTGAATTGTAAGGATTCAATAATTATTTTGTAGCTGAAATCCAAATTATAAGACATTTACATCTTATTAAGGATGAAAAAGAATTTTGATATATCACATGAACCTATAAGCACAAGAGCCAAAGGCATGTCAAGTTGGAAGAGGCCACGAAATATAGTAAAAAAACATTCAGGAGGGGATGTAACATATCTTTAGGTTTTTCCAATGAAGACATTAGTACGAAATTGGCACTTGGCATGATCATACTTCCCAGTAGTAGACCCACGTGATCAGGGGCGGATCTGGAGCTAATGTTACCCTGATGCACTACTTAACCATGACGTAAATTTTTCAAGTAACAATGCACTAATAAAGATGTGTTTCACAACTTGTAACATGAATTGCCAAATATAATAGATGTCAATTTATAAAAACAAAAGGCAATAGTCAAACTGCTTAATATAGTGCGGCAAAATTACTTGAAAAGGATGTCATGGATACCTAATTGCGAATGTGATGGTGCCTTTCTCTTGAGAAGAAACTTGTTCATATCATTTGCACAATTAAAATTACAAATGAGAAATCAAAATTGTTAAGCCAATGAAGCATACCTAATTACAACTTAAAACAATAGCTGACGCCCCCTGTTTTGCCAAAACACATACATTTATATATATTTCAATATAAGGTTTAACTTTCCAGCCCCAATTTAATACATACAATTGCTGCGACCTATAAAGGTATATGGAAAAAACAACACAAAAAAGGATACCGAGCAGAATTCGAATCAAATAATGACAGTAATCTAAACAAAAAATTCAAAAACATACTACTAATTAGCTAACAGAGGGGAAGAGAAATTCCAGCGTGCGCCGTGGCCATGACTCGTGAGGGAGGTGTGGTCACGTCGGCGCTGCAGCCTGCACCATCAATAGTTGATCAGCAGCCTGCGGCCTGCCGGTTGCCGCCCACCCATCAGGAACAGATCGATTCGTTCGATCGATCGCCGCCGCTGCGCATCGATTTGCTCGCCTCGCTTGCTCGGGACAGAGTACCGGAGACGAGGAGACGGATCGAGATCTCTTTTTTAAGTGCAGAAAAATGTGGGATTGGGAAGATGGATCGCGAGTTTGTTACAGACTTACAGGAGATTAGGAGAAGGGAGATGGGTCGATTCATCTAACGCTAATCGCGTGTGCCGATGTGCGTGTGAAGGATCGAGCATGTACGTGGGTAGTGGGCTGTTGGAAGCGAAGCCACGAGCCTCCTGCGGCCGCGCGGGCTGGTTTCATCGGACCTGTGGCACATTTGCTGGGCCACCCTGTTGCCTTGGGCCAAATGACTGTTAGTTAGCACTAAAAAATTTCTTGGACCCTGTAGCTTGTGCCACAGGGTTGGCCCATTGCGCTCCGCCCCTGCACGTGATTAGAAATCAATCAGCAAGGAAAAGCAATATAACCATCAGCACAAGAATGAACATATAATGTGCACCCGCTTCACGTGCAACCAGTCGGACCCTAGGAGCATCTGTACCTGTGGATTTCGCGGCAATGTGCCAACGCCTTGAGCACATAGCTTGTGCTACCGGCGGCACCCCATCCCAGTCCCTGTTGTCTCGATTTGGTCATCAAGAATGCCACTGCTGTCACCTCATCATTCTTTTACATCCTCCCAGTAAATCAACGGCCATCATGCGGAAGAGACTATAGGGTGAGTGGAGGGCACCGAGGCAGTCGTGCAGTAGAGGCAGACGCGCTTGCCCACGGGACGTAGGACGGCGGCGGCGCATTGCGGACCAACGAACAGAGGAGCAGCGGGGGATATCGCTGGGAACAGAAAACCTGGACGACTGGCCTGTTAGCACGTGGAATTTTTTTTTGAGTGGCTTTAGCGTGTGAATGGGTTTGCACTTTCGACTGGGCTTATCTACAGCCCAGTTAACGTGAGAAACCGGGGCTCACTCTGTGGAGCAGCGGCCCATGAAACGGCCTTAGCATATGAACGACGAAATCATGCGCGTACATTACAGCGAATCAGTGATCCGAAGGCTGAGAGCTCCAAATGGTTGTGAAGGCTCGTAGGTAGCTGAGTCTTATTGTTTAGTAATAACGGGCGCCACAGGGAGAGCTCCTAGTCGGCGCCTTATGCGCCGGCTAAGAGTTCTGGCGCCCACTAGCTGCAGCAATGGACCCACCCATTCCACCATTGTGACACAATACCTTACCCAGACGCATTTGATTCGTTGGTCAACAATTGACTAGTTGACCAGTCAACCGTTGAATTTGATATTTTATAAAAATCCAAAAAAATAAAAATTCCGTGAATTCACAAATGTTCATGGACTTTGAGAAAGAGTTCACAAACTTTGAAAAAAGTAATGAATTGGAAAAGAAGTTTATCAATTTTTAAAAAGTTCATCGCTTTTGAAAAAAGTTCACAAATTTGAAAGAGTTCATCGTTTTTTTTAAAAAGTTCATCAATTCTTAAAAAAGCTAACAAATCGAAAAAAGGTTAATCGATTTTTTCACAAGTTCATGAATTGGAAAAAAGGTCATTTGTTTTGAAAAAAGTTCATGAATTTGAAAAAGGTCATCGATTTTTAAGGATAGGTTCATCAGTTGTGAAAGAAGTTCACGAAATAGGAAAAAGTTTGCACACTAAGAAAAATATAACAAGAAAAAAGAAATAAAGAAAGAAAAGGGAACAAAAGAAAAACGAATAAGAACTGTTTGAAAACTCGCCAACGAACAAGAAAAAACCGATTTGGGAAGCTTCTAGAAGCTTCCTAGAACTGAGGGCTTCGCGCGAACTGGAGAAAATAAAAGGATTAAAACGAAGATAGTAGGACAAGCTCTATGCTAGGTTGCAAGCTACACATAGCAACTGTCATTTTACTCCATGGCTCGACAAGGTGTTTACATCTGCCAAATGCCTACGTGTTTGGGACTAGCAATGCAATGCATAGCCGCGCCAAATATTTTTTGTTATTGTATTTTGTTTTATCTCCATTGATCTTAATTTAGAGTCTAGATAAAGAAAATTCTAGCTAGAGGATCCCCTTATTTCACGGTAAAATATATTCTTCTAGACCTTTGTATCATTTGTCAGTTTTTACTAAAAAAAGAGGATTATTTTGTCTTATCATAGTAAAACATTTTCCACACGATGGTCGAGTATTTTTGCCAACATATATAGATGAGTTTTCCCATGATGGACCAAAGTTTTTTCTAGAAAACAGGATATTCATTAGAACATCTTCTCTGAAGTATCAGAATAATAGTTCTAGTGAGTGAAGTGTGACCCCGAACATCTTTAATAGCACTTGGCCCCAGTGATACATTTTTTCTAGCTCCACCACTGAGTACGTACTATCTCTGTCTGAATTAATTGACACTCAAATGAAGAGTACAATGGATTCTTACTAATGAAACCGCTCGACAACGACGGGAATTGATCGATCGGGCGCCGCGAGCTAAGATTAGCGACCAGGCGTTCCACCATGCCTCCACTTCTTCTACTTGTCAAACCAGAGCCCATTTTAGCAGCCCATGCTTCGAAACCAGTCTACAATGACTGAGGGTTGATTTCAGCCCAATGGCGGATTCCTTTCTTTCAGCTTCTCCATCTTGACAGGCCATGAAGAAAGGCACATGCACATGTAGATAGCACACATGTGAAATGTGGTCGAAAAAGAATAAGAAATTTAGTTACTATGCACCAAGTTATACTATTCACTATATCAACTAATGAAAATCAAAACCTCGGGAAAAACTAATGGGGAGAAAAAGGGCGAAGTTACTGTCATTTCATATAACACGATTGGTCATATTGTTATTTTTAGTATCGAAATCCACATGTGTTCAACAACAAATTTTAAAGTCACAAATATTATCAATATGGTACAACTTTGTACTAAATCAGCGACGAGTGATATGGAACGGAGGGAGTATTTGACATTTCTCATTGTGGTGTTATATTTCATTGGTGGAAAGAATGAAGAACATCCTTTTTGTGATGCTTGGATAGCCTGCTTTGCTATCGTGCAGAAGCGTCCTTATTGCTGGACTGGATAATTGCCCATGCATTGCAACATGATATAATTATTCTAGTATGTTAGTTCGTGATTTATCTGTCAATATTAATTTGATTGTGTAAATAAATATTTATCAAATTTTGCCTGTTATTTACCCACCTAAATAAACATTAGAATTTACTTGGTAACCACTCATTGGTTTATCAAAGAAAACATAATATTATTTGGTAGTTCAATAAAAAGTGGGACAGTTAAGACAATCTCAAGAAAAATTGATGAAAACAAAATCAAAGATAGAAGGGAGAAAAATAAAAAAGAAAGGGATGGAAGAAGAATGTACATAAGATTGGATGAAGCACTCTGCTGGGTAGGAAAAAGCAACCACGTTAGCACAACGACGCTATTAACATTCGGTACTCGCTTTCCATCTATTTTGCTAGCCATATGAACATTATCTCAATCACGCCATTTTGCGTCCATAGTGGACAAGCGTCATAATTTACCATGATGAACATTGTGGCAAAAGGATACACACATGATATACTGCAAGTTGACATGATCTTTTTTTCATTGGATCAATATGATACTTCTCTCCCCAAGAAAGGCGACTCCCAGACGACAAGGGCTTCCTGCCTCCCGTTGGTGCCGCCATCGGTCTGCCTTATCTCTTGTCTCTTGAGGCCTTAGATCCATGGAGGCACGATGGACCCATGCCCTTGCTGGTGGAAGGGTTTCTGCTCGTTTTTAGTTTGTTTTTTTACGTCAGTTAGGGTTTGTTTCATGCACAAGGGAGTGAGGCGGTGGCGGCTCCTTGAAGATGGAATAAGGTCCTTCTCGCCTAGCCCCCATCCCGGAGGTGCGTCTATCGTTGTCTGATGGTGTGTGGAGATGTGTCTCCAGCAATCTCATGAGATTCGGTCGGTGTTGGTCTTTGTTGGATCTCCATGAATCCATTTTTCGTTCGCCCTTGTTTGTGTGTCTACATGTTAGATTATTTTGTTATACACTTCTATTCATCAATGATGTTTATTGTTCTGATGCACTGGTTCCATGTGGCCTTAGCATGACGACTTTCTGACTGTCTACTACAACATGTTTGCTCGGCTCCAGTGAGGAAGGGGAGATGATGGCGGTGTGCCTTCGCCTCACTCCAGTGATGTCTGTCATTGCTAGGTGGTGTATGGATCTGTATGTAATGTTTGTTACTTCTATTGCTCTTTGTACTGCCATTATAGTTGATGAATAAACTGAAAGTTTTTCATGAAAAAAAAGATACTTCTCTCTTTTTTTTGCGGGGAAAAAAATACTTCTCTCTTCCTTTGCAGTGAAGGATAACACCTTTTTTTATTTCCGTAAAGAATGATATTGTTGTCCATTGACTAAGTTAAAATTTGCGCGATGGGGCCAGCTTTTCCTGCGGTTGGAGGGGTTAATGTATGACACCTTTCTATGTAGAAAACAGAAATAGGAGCATTTTTCTCCACAGAAAAACATAAACAAGTTATGCAGGGCGGATTTTTTTGGGACTGAGGGTCGGTTCATGCGTGCGCTCTCCCACTGAAAAACTGCACATTCTGAAGTCATGCCACTATTTTCCCCACAAGTTATACTCCCTCCATTTTTATTACTTCACATATTAGCTTTGTCTCGAGTCAGACTTTCTAAACTTTGACCAAGTTTATACAAAAAATTATTAACATCCAGCATATCACATCAAATACCGTTGGAATCGCCATTCAATTTTTTTAATATCATATGAAAGTATAGATTGTTTTTGCAAAACTTGATCAAACTTTATAAAGTGTAACTTAGGTTAAAGCTAATATGCAAAGTAAATAAAAAAAGAGGAAGTATATAGTTGAAGTGAGATAAAATGAAGATGCGATGCTGATCCAATTAATATAATGACGCACGCGGCCTCCGATCGATGTGAATAGGGGTGGAATTTGAGCCGAGTCGAGCCAGCTCGACTCGACTCGCTAAAGCTCGTTTCATTAACGAGTTAGCTTGACTCGACTCGATACTATAACGAGCTCAAATTCAAGATTGGCTCGACTCGTATAACTCGCGAGCTGGCTCGTTTAGCTTGTTAAGCTCGTTAAAGATATGAACATTAGACCTTACAAATACGATAAAAAGATTAACTGAGAATTTAGCATGTGCATATGTGGTCTTGTACGTGTGAGTCTCCTGGGTGGCTCGGCCTTGAGCGGCTAGGCCATGTGCTGGGACGCAAGGTGTTTAGAGGCTGTATTTTACTATCTCTAAAAAATATTGATTTTTTTATCGAGCTTAACGAGTTACCCGCTCATGATATCAGCTCGTTTAATTAACTTGGTATGTAAACGATTTTAAACTAAAGCTCGGCTCGTTATTCTTCGAGTTCGAGCCGAGTCACGAGCTACTCGTTTAGCTCGCGAGCTTCAAGCTTTTTTTCCAGCCCTAGATGTGAACATGGGTGCTGCCGGTGCCGGCGATCTGGATGGAGTTGGCTTGGCTGCCACGATGACATGCACACACCAATCAAGCATTCCTTCTTCACCTCCATAGCTTAGCTTCCCTCCCTCCAAATCTATTTATTTACCCTCCCGCGCAAAGATCCCATTCCCATGAGGCCATGCATGTCTCCATGTATACGTAGCTTGCAAGCTAAGCTACACATCTTCCTACCTAGGCTACACGTATGCATATGCATGGCCGGCCGGGTTAACTCCATCCTACAATCTTCTCCTCTCACTTCTCTCCTCACAAACCAAGTCTCGAATCTAACTAAACCACTACAGGCATCCATCACCATGGCAGGCAACACCTACGTATATATACACACTGCATCATGCCAACCTTCCCATCTCATCCTCTCTCTCTCTCACACACAACAAAACCACGGCTGTATCCATCACGATTCCTTGCCTACGCCTCCTCATGGCGGCTGCCACCGGCGCCAAGCAGCATCCGCACCCAGCTCCACCACCCGGGGCAACGGTGGTGGACCCCAAGTTCGAGTGGACGGAGAGGGCCGGCAGCTACGTGCTCCGCCTCACCCTGACCGGCTTCAGGACGGACGACTTCAGGGTGCAGGTCGACGGCGCGGGCAGGCTCACCATCCGCGGCACCAGGCCGGGCGCCTCCCTCCACAAGGTCTTCCAGCTGCCGTCCTCCGCCAGCCTCGACGACATCGCCGGCCGCTTCGAGGCCGGTGTGCTCACGCTCACCATGCCCAAGCGTGCCGGTGTGCCCAAGGAGGAGGGTGCGCCAACAGAGCAGGTCGACGGCGACGTGAAGACAGGAGACGCCGGCGGTGAGAAGAAGGTGCCTAAACCCGCACCTTCCGGTGATGCTGCGCCCACATCCATCGAGGAGATCAGAACGAAGCCCAAGGAAGAGCAGCAGAGGCCGAAGAAGGAAAAAGAACTGGAGCCCAAGGCTCCCCAGGCGGCAGCAGCTGCGCAGACACCGGAGAAGCAAGCACCGAATCCAACCTCCAGCGACAAGGCCATGGCGGCGGTTGACCGGGAGTGCCTGGCAGAGACGGTGAGGCGACGCGGCGAGGAAGAGAGGGCCAAGGCTGCTGCGGCGGCGACGGCCATGGAAGCTAGAGCAGAGCAGGAGAAGAAGGCGGCGGCCTCGGCGTTCAGCGGCTGGAAAGAGCGCATGACGGAAGGCCTGGGCCAGCTGACGGACATGAAGTGGACGGAGAGCGCAGTGGAGATGGCGAGGAGGAACAAGGAGGTGGTGGCCGTCGGCGTCGCCGCCTTCACACTCGGCTTCTTCGTCTCCCAGAGGCTCTTCAAGAAGTGAGTAGCTATGGAGAATTGACTATGTCACATACACCAACTCGGTAATATGTACTGGCTAGTATTGTGTGGTTAAAATGTACGTTGATTCAACAACCATGTAAAAAGCTATGTGTGTAAGCAAAAAGTGTGTACATTGAGAACGAACATGAAGTCAATCAGCGTGTATAATTCAAAAATATCATGTCAAGATGCTCCATCTGATTGATAACATCAGATATCTGATCATGTACTCAATAGCAATTGTGTGATAAACAGTTGACGGGAAACTTGACGGTTATATTAGTATTTTAGAGTTAGCTGGTGTTGATATAATACTGTTGTTAATCTGTTGTGCACCGGTCCGGAAACTTCTTGATAGCTTGTTGATGCTCTAACTAGAAGTTGGGGTATTACGGTTGTGAAAAAAACATACAAAAGGCTATTACATCTTGTATAGTTCCATACAAGGTGAAATCATCACTACCGATGTTATTTAGAAGAAGACATCTTTATTGATGCTCCCAAATTCTTAGGCTTAGTAACAAAATTTCCAATTGGCTAAAAAGAACAATTCATACTGTTAATTGATTTCCAATGTGTATATATTCCCTATATAATGAAATGAGCTACATTATCTTTCTTATTAATAGTATTGGCATGGAAAAGTTCACACTTCTAATGATCGTACGTTACCTGTTTGCATTTTGCATGTGAAAGCTGAAGTGAAGGAGCCTCCCATGAGGGCTTCGGGTTTCTCTTTGTCCGCTAATTATGACGATTACCAGTGTTGTGTGCCACTAACACTTACAATTCTGCATCCATTCTGACTTTCAGGTAAAGAAGTAAAAATAATCGGATGCCAAGTGATCCAAGACGGACGATTCCGATAGGATGGTGTCTCTGGTGAAGAAAAAGGCAGATCGGGAATGGCGAGCACAATGACAAGGGAAGAATGCCAAGCCCACGAAGCCACCCAAGGACCAAATCCTTGTTCGCGAGAGAGAGGAAAGGGAAGGCTATGGAAACTAAGAGCCACAACATTCCAAAGAGGGTGCAATATTATGTTCATGGAATGCTTCTGCACTTTTATTTAGATTTGTTCTGATTTCTTGATAGAAGAGATTATAACACTAGTAACCGGGATTAAAGGCCCTCCACGTGGCCGATGCCTGGAGGTCCACCTTTAGTCCCGGTTGGTAACACCAACCGGTACTAAAGGAAATTTTATGATTTTTTTTTGAATTTCAAATTTCTGAATTATTTTAACCTCTAATCTCTATTCACCCATCATCACTGCTCAATTTAACCTTTAATCTCTAATCACCCCTCATCATTCCAAATCATCTAACTTCCCGAACGGTCACCCATCCTCTCACTACTCCAGCCTGAGCACGCTTAACTTCCGGGTTCTATTCTCCCTCGTTTCCAAGTCTGCACTTGTTGTTTTCCTGACAATAGTAAGATGTCAATCCTATTAACCCTCAGGAATTTAGCTTGAGCATGAAGTCACACATTTCACTGTTTGAGTTTGAAACTATTGTTCTAAAAATCAATAATTATTTAGTAACACTAATATTTCTTGAATAAGTAGTTTGACCACAGTTTGACCATAGTTGACCAAAATTCAAAAAAACTAAAATAATTATTTAGTAACACTAATATTATTGAATAATTATTTAGTAACACTAATACTTCTTGAATAAGTAGTTTGACCATAGTTTGACCAGATTTAACAAAAATTCAAAAAAAAAACTGAAATTTGAGCATAACTTTTTTTCCTTTTAGAATTTGAGGATTCTAAAAATTTGCAAACAAGCCGTAGGCGGTTTCCATCAGATGTGGATTTTCGTTCCGAACATTTTGATATATTATATGTTTTTTTCCGACATCGTATGCAAAAGTTATATCCGTTTTACATTTTCCCGCGATTTTTTGCAAAACATGTCCAAATTTAAGTTTTTAAATTTTCCTAACTAGTAGATGCAGTAATATAACTACCTCTCGAAGGATTTTATTTTTTGAAGTTTTTATCATTTTATTTCGATTTTTTCAAAACAAAAAAGGCGATCCACTGGGGGGGGGGGGTAGAGTTTGAAAATGGGACCTTTAGTCCCGGTTCGTGTCTCAAATCGGGACTAAAGGTCTAATCTTTAATCCCGGTTTGAGACACAAACCGGGACTAAAGGGCATCACACCCTTTAGTCTCGGTTCGTGTCTCAAACCGGGACTAAAGGGCTCAGGTGAACCGGGACTAATGCCTTAGCCGCACAAACCGGGACCAATGCTCACATTAGTCCCGGTTCGTGCCTGAACCGAGACTAATGTGAATATTGCCCCGTGACCAAAGCCCTGTTTTCTACTAGTGTAAAGAGGATAGTAAATATTGCCTTTGCACATCCCAGATAAGTCATTAGTGAAAAAACTGAATCCTTTTAGTAACACTAAGGGAGAGTAGTGAGCTCTTTTCCTAGACTATGTAACCCCAATTAATCCACCAAAAATGATGGAATATGAAATAAAGTAGCGCAATCACAACAAGTGAATGAAATAAAGTAGTGCAATCACAACAGGTGAACACAATAAAGCAGCGCAATCACAACAATTGACTGCCCATCACAGGTACGGGGATGGACCAAATTAGATCAAAAAGTTACTAATATATATATACAATGCATGACGATATTAAAACAAAATATAATCTCTGCATACTGTATCAATCCTAACACAGGATCATCAGTCATGTCGGGATACAAATGGAGGTCTAACACATCAATGCAACACAGCATATGGGTGAGGGACATTTGTAGGATGAGGATGGTTGGGGAAAAAGGGTGCGAGTGAGGTTTGCGAAAACATTGAGAGGAAGATACTGGGGAGAGAGAGAGAGATGGTGGGAAAGTGAGTGGGAGAAATGGTAGGGAAGAGAGGGGGAATAATAAAGAAAAAGAAAAAAAACATATTTTTTGCCGATTGAGGGCTGTTTATCTGGCACTCTTCGGAAGAGAATATACAACAAGGAAAATATTAAATGTTTGCTGAGTGCCACCTGACAGGAACTTGGCATTGAGGAAGAATGCTAACAGGGCCACTACTATGCCACGCGGCAAACCAAGCACCGAGGTCACCCCTCCATCAAGTGCAGCAAGTTGGATATGTGTCCCCGCCATGGCCGAGGCCTGAGTGCCATGCTTTTTTTTTTTGCTGTTGTCTTACCAACACTAGGAAAGGGTGGAAAGCAGTGTGCAAAGTACCATACACTTGGCAATGGCCCCAATATTCTAGTAGCGCATGAAGGCAGGAGTGCCAACTATCACTTTGTATGGAACTTCGTATGAGAGAGGCTCTATTATCGCTAAACCCTAGAAGCTTCCCACCGTCTCACCCTCTCGCCCCCATCGGGAAAAGCCCACGCGGCCCCAACAGCGGTAGGGAGGACCGGTCCAAGGACAACTTGCTGGGGAAGTTTTGGAGGATTTGGAGGACTGCTGCGGTTGTAGAAGAGGATGAGGGCTCGATTCTCCGTTAGGCCATGCTCAAGGCGACGTTGGTGAATCCGGCAGCACCCAGACAAATCTAGTGTGGTGAGCTTGTGCGGCAGCTCGCCTGGCTAGGCCACTAAAAATGACGATATCGACGCATGCCTCTGGACGACGGCGAGTTCGATCTTTGATCCGAACTTGGCATACAATGGCATGGGAAATTCGTCTCATGTGTTCTTCAGAGTGTCTTCGTGTTTGGTTAGGGACAACGTGGGGCCGGCGCTTCCCCATTTAGGAATAGTGCCTTCCTTGTTCTATCCCCGTTTTGTTGGGGTGCTTATCATCGATGGAGGGTGTGTGATTTTGTGCCTTTGATGGGTCTTTCGAGATCCGGTCGGTTTAGGTTTGCGGTGAGGTGAAAGAGGAACCCTAGCTGCTTGAGAAGGAAAGCCCACATCCACAAGGTACGCTCACCGAAAGAGTTTTTTTTTTTGAGAAACACCAAAAGAGTATTTTTAGGGGTTAGGAAAGAGAAAGGAAACCTACCGAGATCTCCACAGTTGGGCCGAAACCTCCAAGAACAAGAACTCTCAAATAACAAGAACTGCACTCGGCCGGGCCTGGTCGCAAGATTGTAAGTTGGCGCACCGCACCTTCCGGACAGCGCAAGAAAAGCACCCCTAGCCGCGCGAGGAAGACGGAACGCCCAGACCCGCAATTAAGGTACGCTCACCAAAACCTACCGAAATCGCCACGGCTGCGACCCGATCGATGGTGTGTGTGTATACGCGGCCGGCCGGCGGTGATGGACTTGTCATCCTAATCCCTAACAAATTGTATGCAGGCCGGTGACGATGGCGGCGGTTCGGTGCGCGGCGAGGAAGCTCGGTTGCTCCCTGCTCCAGCGAACGCAGGCGGCGGTCATGCAGGAGGGACGCCTGCTCGCGCCAAGCAGGCTCATGCGCTCCCGCCAGCTCTCCAGCGAGGCCTCCAGCGAGGTACATATCTTAACCAAAATTGACATCTTCTTATGACCTATCGAATCCCGTGCAACTGAAACATCAACTAGCATGTGTCTCCTGTATTAGCTAGCCTAAAACAAGAGCAAAATCAATTATTTACTTAGTGTCATCATATATACTTGTTTACCGGCCGGGCCTGGACCTGTATATCCTGAGTAACTTCTTACTGCATGCAAATCATATCATCCGGCAACCTTATTTTCATGGTTGGTCTGAGCATGTCTGTTCACCCATCCCTCAAGCAAATCATTAGTTGCAACACATAAGTCGCTCCCCCCGTGTCGCTCCGCATCGGGCGACTCAAGCGGGCCGCTACCCTAGGCGCCGCCGAGCCCCGATCTACTCCCTCCTCTCCTCCCGTCGCCGCCACGTGACGCCGCCGAGCTAAGCCCGGGGCAGATGGCGGTGGCGGGCGTCTCTCCTTCTCTCCCGTGGCTTGGGGTGGGGCGGGGCCCCTAGCGTCTGGAAGTGCGGCGCTGGTCGGGTCCTGCGGCGCGGCGGCCGGCCTTGGTTCGCAGCAGCGGCGGGCGGTGCTGCAGCCGATCGGATCTCGGATTGGCTGCTGCGGCATGGAGGGCGTGGTGGATGGATCAGCTGTACGTATGGTCTGGTCTCCATCAGATCTGTTCTGGCCGGTGCCGCCTACTCCATATGCGGTGGCGGCCCCATGCGCACGAGGCTGGATGGAGGTTCCTCGAGTGGATCCGGGTGAAAACCCTACTCCTGGCTCATTGCCAAGGTCGGCGATGGTGGCGTTTTCTGCGTCGTCCCCTTCCTGAAGGCATCATCGTGGAGAAGCTCTAGACTCCTATCCGCCACCTTCTCGAAAAACCCTAGATCGGTCGATCAGATGATGGCGGCGCTCTTGTGTTTGTACCCTCTTGGGGGCGTCATTCTTGAAGGTATGCATAGGCTCGAGGGATCAGTGGACGGCATCTGCCGTGGAGAGGCGTTCCATGTGACGCATCGACGACGTGGAGTCTTGGTGACATGGCGCGGCAGGGCCTCGGCGATGGATGTGTGATGATGGACGCGCGTAGGGAGGATCTGTTGTCTGGCGCCGTGGTGGCATCGACAACCGGCCTGGCAAGGTCGATGTGTAAGTATCTGCTCTGAAGATGGATCGATGGAAGACAGCGGCGACTACCCATGAGAGTGTGTCGGACTGGTTTGTGCCCCTGACCTGGTGTGTGGTTTGGTTGGGCCCCCCTGCTTTCGATGTTAGGATTAGGTGAGAGGTCTGGGTATTCGGCTCACACTTTATGTATTCCTTCATCAATGAGTTAGGAGTATCGACAGATGTTGTCAAGATGACGGTTTTAGACATATTGATGTATTACTTTGTATCTTGAATGTTGCTGCGGTTTTGGTATCTTGAACCGTCTCATCTTGTGCTTGATGCACTTCCTAGTATGATCCTGCGACTTCATTTATCCATATACAGTAAGTATGATTCTGTGACTAATGCCACACACACATGTACGATGCATCTGTATATGTCGGACCTCACTTGATTGATAGTCTTGGAAAGCATTCTTCTTAATTACTTATCAATCACAACCAGCGGTTACTTGATCTCTGAGTGTCAATCCAGGAAAAGAAAGTGGAGCTCCGCAAACTGGTATCTAAGGCGATGCAGAAGAGAGTGGAGCTGCTTGGTGAGCCTGAAATGCGGCTACTACTCCAGAGAATTTCTCTACCAAAAGGCACTCCAAAACCACATGCCACTCCCTGGTACGTACAATAGATCTATTTTTTCCTTATAATTTTCTGGTTCTTTGGCAGGAGTTGATATATATAATCTCTTTTGACCTGCAGGACCTGGGGGCGGTTCGCTACAAGGACAAAGTGTTATATGGAGGCAGCTGCCAATCTGACAGTCTTCCTTGCGGTTACTGCTTATGTAGTTTGTGTCAAGGGCGACAGAGGGGTACAAGAACAAGTCCAGGGCGTTAACGAGGAAAACCAGTGAAGACGGGATAAAAAATGAGAACCGAAGATGGCCGCAGCTTGTTTTCAGTTAAATTATGATGACCTGCAGTTTGGCTAGCTATGGTTGTGATGTTGCGTGACATGGTATGTTATTGTATCTCTATCTATCCGAGTTGTTAATCGTGGCTTGTTTTGGTTGTGTGACATGGTATGTTAGTGTACTTCACAAGCAATTAAGTCTATGACACTAGTAGAAAACGGCCCATTTGTCTCGGTTGGTAAGGGCCTTTTGTCCCGGTTCCTGAACCGGGACTAAAGGGTCGTTACTAATGCCCTGCCCCTTTAGTCCCGGTTCAGTCCAGAACCGGGACAGATGGGCCTCCACATGGCCTGTGCGCCGAGCCCAGGCAGGAGGGCCTTTGGTCCCGATTGGTGGCATCAACCGGGACCAATAGGCATCCACGCGTCAGCATTTCTGTGGCTGGGGTCTTTGTTTTTTTTGAAGGGGGGGTTGGGGGTTTTGGGAGGTTAATTTAGGTGTTTCATATATTGTGTTACCTAGCTAATTAATAGAGAAAAGTGTCCTATTTTATGTCCGTGCTTGGTCGACGCTACGTACTATACATACGTATAGAGAGGACTAGACACGCTAGCTAGCTAGTAAGCAAACAAAGGAAACAGAAGATCGTCATGAACATATATGCATACAGAGAGAAGTGATATCGACCACCTCTCCTTCTCCGAGAGATTGGTCGAACAACAAGCTCTCGTATATCTATCCGACACTACCGGCTACATATACAATAATTATCTCTTACAAATATAATCTCCTAATATATGGACGCAGGGTCCACATAGTATTCTCCGTCTTCAGCGATCACGTGGTCAAGAAAGAATGCCGCCAATTCCTCTTGAATTGCTCGCATGCGATCTGGTGCTAGGAGTTCATCCCGCATCCGAAACATCTAATTTGAAGAAGGGGGTCAATATATATATATATATATATAAATGAATGAAACTCAACACAAATGATGGTAATAAAATAAAACTGTGAATATTGTTATTTACACACTTCATATTGTTCGTCAGAGTAGTCCCGCTCACAGGTCGTGTGGCGGATGGACTCGCAAACGTAGTATCCACAGAAATCATTCCCTTATTCCTGCCACAACCACTTTAAAAGAAATAGAGGTCAATCAAACTGATAAGCAAGAATGCCAAATGGTATTGATGAAACTAGCGCTTGAATCACTAGGAGATGCGCGGAACATGCTACTATAGTACTTACTTTCAGGTGTCTAAATTCCAGCTTCTTCGGCAGTCCTGGAGCTTTTTTGGTGAATTTTCTTCAAACCCTGCCAGACAAAGAAAACAATTACTTGATATCAGAAATGACAAAGTTGCTGATATGGTGGATAATGATCGATTTAACTTACTTCTCGAGCATTTGAGTCATGTCCGCATACTCCTGGGGATCTTTTTGTTTCGAGTCTAAGACAGTTACTACTCCCTGCTCAAGCTTAATCTCTAGGAGAATATAGTGAAACCTGCGCACGCATGCATAACTCATCAATTACATTACTATAACCTGGACTAATATATAAGGGAAACCGAATATGCACAAGACAGTAACACTCACTTGGAGTTGTAAGGAAAGAGTATTATATCTTTGTTTTCATTTATTACCAACGATCGTAGCAAGTTGGCCTCGGTATCTTCGGCATGAAATTTAATCTCAGTTGCATCTATGAGATTTGTGTTAATGAACCCAATATCACCGATTTGTCTTTTCTTCAATTCGACGATCTTCAATCTGCATATATAGTGAGGATAACTATAAATACATGCAATGAAAGAGCTGACCTATATAGAGAGACTTAATGACAGAAGTAGTACTACTTACAGACAGTAGCAGGTGACCATTGCTTTATCGAGGGCCAATTGATTGAAAAACTGAAAGAACTCCTCAAATGGAACATGCAACAGTTCAATTTCAACGAGGTCATGCTCCTTTTTAACTCTCAGATACAAAGTATTCCTCCCCCCAGACTCTCTGCAGGTTTTCATGTACCAATCATGAAATCTTCGCATCATCGTTGTTAGAGATCTTTCATCTTTGACGAGAGGCTTCCCGTACTCGTATCTGTGTATCTGCACCTCCAAGAAATGATAATGTACATCATCGGGCAGGTAATTTCCAAGATTGCTATAACCAGGCACCATCCTCGGATCATTAGCGACGATGTCGCTAGGCACTTTGAGCGGGGGGCACGATTGCTTCGCTTGTTCGCCGAGCTGGGCAATTTGTTTCCCAGCTCGTCGTTCCTTCATCCTTTGATCACTGACAGTACTTCCCGACCGCTCCGCTTCGACAAATGCCTTTCCAATAATGCGCTCATAGTTGCCTTTCGGCGGAGACTTGGGTGGTTTTCTCAGGGCAGCCAGAGTGCGCTTCGCTTTTACCGGATCCACCTTCTCCTCCCGAGGTGGATGTCTCTGTGCTTTCAACCCTTGAAACCAGTCCTTCACTTCGGTTCGCGCGATCTTCACGTTCTCCTCCGGGGTCATCTCGTATGGTAACTTCTCTGGAGTCTTCAGAGAAGGACCGAATCTGTATTTCCTCCCGCCTCTGGCTGTACTGCTAGACGCCGGGAGAGCAGACGGAACGGCTATCTTCTTTCCTTGCTTACGAGACGGAGGAGAAGGACTACGACGCGCCGGAGCAGCCGGAGCGGCGGCGGGTCTCTTCCGCCCTTGCTGACGAGGCAGAGAAGGAGGAGGCTGGCTGCTCGGGCGCGCCGGCGCAGGCGGAGAAGGAGGCGGAGTGCCGCCACGCGCCGGAGAAGGAGCCGGCTGAGTGCCCTGATCGTCACTCGCCGGAGGAGGCGGAGTGCCCTGACTCGCCGGAGGAGGAGGAGGCGGCGGAGGCGTCCAGTTCGGATGGTTGATGAGCTCCTTCCACCATAGGCATGGAGTCTTCAAAGCAGAATCCAGCCGAGTCTCCCCTTCACCGGTAGGGTGGTCAAGCTGGATCAAATCCCTCCGTTATTTCATCCACCATCACCCTAGCATATCCTTCTGGAATCGGCTGGCGGTGAAAAGTTGTGCCGGGTTCAGTAGGAAAAACAGAGCCAACAGCCGCCTTGACCTTCAAATTCATACATTGCGTCATAAGGTGGCAATTTTGAGACTCCGTGATAGCATCCACGGGATAGCTGGCAGGAGCCGTCAAGACATGCTCCGGCTGAAGCAGCTCGGTGGAAGCCACACTGCTTCTCCGCTGAGATGGCGGGGTAGCTTCGGGGGAAGCTTCGGCAGTTTGTTTGCTGTGATTTGCTTCTCGTTCCTCTATCGCTTGTACCCTTGCGTGCAGCGCGTGCAGTTGGGTCTGCTGCACTTTCTTCCTCCTCTCCTGGCATTTGTAACCGCCTGCGTCCGGAAACCCAGCCTTCCACGGAACGGAGCCTGGCGTGCCTCGTGTCCGTCTAGGGTGCTCAGGATTCCTGAGGGCCATTGTGAGCTCGTCGTTCTCTCTGTCTGGAACGAACGTCCCTTGCTGCGCTGCATCGATATAGTGTTGAAGCCTCTTGACTGGCATTTCCAATTGCTCGTCCGTCCAAATGCACTACCTTGATACAGGGTCCAAGGTTCCGCCAGCCCCAAAGAACCAAGTCCAGCAACGGTCTGGCCAGTTCATTGTCTCTAGTTCGATCCCTTTATCAAGCAGATCATTCTCAGCCTTGGCCCACTTAGGACGGGCTATGAGGTAGCCATCTGACCCCGTGCGATGGTGATGCTTCTTCTTCGCAGCATTTTTTTTGTTTGTCGCCGACATCTTCTTACTCTTTTCCAATGTCTTATGGGCCACAAATGTGGGCCAGTCATCTCTGATCTTCTCATATTTGCCCTTGAATTCTGGTGTCTCTTTTTTATCGACGAACCTATTCAGGTCTTTCTTCCACCTCCTGAATAGGTCTGCCATCTTCTTAAGAGCAAAAGACTTGATTAATTGCTCTTTAATTGGCTTCTCCGGATCATCCTCTGGCGGTAGGGTGAAATTTGACTTCAGCTCAGTCCAAAGATCATTTTTCTGCATATCATTGACATAAGACACCTCAGGGTCTTCTTTAGCTGGCTTTAACCATTGCTGGATGCTGATCGGGATCTTGTCCCTAACCAGAACCCCGCACTGAGCAACAAATGCGTTGTTTGTCCAGATGGGTTCAATCGGTTGGCCGTCGCGCGTGATTTCTATGATCTCAAACCTTTCATCCGATCTCAACTTTTTCTTCGGGCCTCGTCTCTTTACCGAAGTTGTGCTCGATCCGGAGGGCTAGAAAAAAGAACAAAGACAAGAGTTAATTAATATGTGTACATACCAAAACAATGAATGCATCAATTAGCTAGTGAGCACAGGCTTAACTAATATATATATACCTGGCCGGACTTGGTTTGGTCACCGAAGCCGTCATCACGGTCTCTTTCTTGCACCAGCATTGGGTCACCAGAGCCGTCCTCACGGTCTCCTTCTTGCACCGGCATTGCACTACTAGGAAAAGGGCTACTAATGGCGCACCAGTTTTGCCTACTAATGGCGCATCACTGGTGCGCCATTAGTATCACGCCACTAGTATTTTTTTTCTAATGGCGCACCACTGGTGCGCCATTAGTTTTGCCCACGGTGCGCCACTAGTGTCTGCTATACTAATGGCGCACCGCACGGTAATGCGCCATTAGTAACAATTTTTTATTTTTTTTTCTTAATCTCAGGTCACTATTTCACCTATGAGATATCCAACACATATATATACAACAAGCATCCATATAACAATCATAGCCAACACACAAGTTCCATCATATATACATACATAGCCAACACACAAGTTTCATCATATATACATACATAGCCAACACATAGTTCCATCGTTACATATTACAAAAGTTTCACATTGTTCATCCAACACCGTTATCCATCAATTCACAAAAGTTTCACATTGATACAAAATAAAAACACAAATGGAAAAGAAGCACTCCATCCATGCAAGCTTCCGTGAATTAAATCAAATCTGCAAAATGATAAACAAGAAGTTAGAAGAAGAAAAAGAAGAAGACTAGAAGAATACTAGAAGAAGAAGAACACTAGAAGAAGAATAAGAAGAATTTCGGAAAAGAAATAAGAAGAAGACTATAAGCTTATTATGTAAACTTGATCATTTTGTGCTAACATAAATTATTTTGGAGCTAACCTATAGGAAACCAAGCATATAAGCTCTAAGTTAGTATATTAGAGCCAACTTAGGTAAAATGAAGCTAACCTATGTCATTTTGGAAAAGAAGAAGAATAAGAAAAAGACTATAAGCTTATTATGTGAACTTGATCATTTTGTGCTAACATAAGTTATTTTGGAGCTAACCTATAGGAAACTAAGCATATAAGCTCTAAGTTAGCATATTAGAGCCAACTTAGGTAAAATGAAGCTAACCTATGTCATTTTGGAAAAGAAGAAGAATAAGAAAAAGACTATAAGCTTATTATGTAAACTTGATCATTTTGTGCTAACATAAGTTATTTTGGAGCTAACCTATAGGAAACTAAGCATATAAGCTCTAAGTTAGCATATTAGAGCCAACTTAGGTAAAATGAAGCTAACCTATAGGAAACTAAGCATATTTGAGATAACATAGGTAACTAAGTATATATATATATATATCATTTTGGAGATCTGACATACCTGACAAAGTTCAGTTCTCATGCATTGTTCTTCTCCTTCTCCTTCCTCAGCCTGATGCACCAAGAGCGGCGAGGCGGTGGAGGCGGTGGAGGCAGTGGGATGTAGTCTTCTACCTCAATTGGCGTGGTCATGTCGCCCAGCTGTGGGATCGCCGGCGCCACCACCGGTGCGTGGTCATTGTCAGGCACCACCACCATCGCGAGGCCACCTTCAGGCACGACCATCGCTAGGTCATCCTCAGCCACCTCCATCTCTTGCCCATGGTCAGCCACCACCATCTCTTGCCCTTGGTCAGCCATCACCATCTCTTGCCCTTGGTCAGCCACCACCAGCACTAGGTCATCCTCAGCCTGATGCCCATCGTCATCCTGCAGCTCCTCATCCCCACTCTGCTCCTCTTCTCCCGCACTCCAGTCCGGATCATCCTTCTTGTTGTCTATACTGCTGCCAGAATCGCTGCTGCTTTCGCTACAGCCAGAATCGCTGCTGCTTTCGCTACAGCCATGGTCGCTGCTGCTTTCGCTACAGCCATGGTCGCTGCTGCTTTGGCTGTAGCCATTGTCGCTGCTGCTGCTCCCATTACCTGTCCAAATGCAACAATGACCGTTAACAATCGATGTGAGACAAAGCCAAATGTAGAGGAATAAGAAGAGGCAGAACGTACTGGCATCATAATCTTCAGCGTAGCGCATGCGACACATAGTCGCGTTGAACACCTTCACGATGAGCATGGTGGCGTCATCGTCATACCTGAAGAGAAGGAAGTACCCCATCCGCAGGTCGTAGGCACGGTAGAACTTCTCCCACCCATGAGACAAGTACATGTGTCCCTCCTTGATCACCAACTCCACATCCCACAGCCTGCGAAACCCGCTGCCGGCCTGTCGCACCTTCACATTATTTGGCGGATCTTCACCCATCAGCATGTTCTTAAAACTGTCAGGCAGCCTCTGCAGTTTGGGACAATGAGTGATGTAGGCAAACAACAGATATCATAATGAGATGGGTGAAGCTAGGGGAGATCTCTCATTTTATATACCTGCGTCATGGATGATACTGAAGTCCCAAGTATGATAGTGAAGAACTCGGAAGCATCCAACTCGTACTGCGGTGTCGCAGAGCGGCGGTGGCTGCTTCCCGCCATCTCTGATAATTAAGCAGCAGAAGAGACCAAATTAGTACCCTTACAACCGAACAAGGCAAGGCAAGGTATTAAGACAGATGTTAACACATGAGATAAAATCTAGAGACGTGAACACAGAAGATAATAAGAACTACTCGTCATCATCACCAATATTGTGACCAGTGTGATCTTCATCATCACTACCATATTGCATCATAGTTTCATCGTGGTCATCCTCCAATAATTCAAACTGATTGTATGATAAGATAGCAGAGAGATACATTCCAAACTATGAATGTGGTATGGCAATGGACTTGTAATCATATCGTTGTTCATAGCTAAAATAACACCTTGTATATAAGAAGAAATCATGATCTGGCAGACATATAAAAAGTTGATGGGAGAGACCGGCTAACAAGTAGGGCTAGTTTAGTTTCCACTGTTTGTAATAAATGTATGCTTCATACAAGTTAATCAAGTTTGGGGTAATCCCCTGATCTACATTACATAAACAGAAATATACCGCCCCCGGGCAAGCAGGAAATGTCAAATCAGGTGAAGGCGAATGTTTTTTGGTCATGTTTCTATTTGCATTTCTTGTACTTGGTAGGTTGACATGTTGGTATGCTAAATAAAATGGATTTTCTGGAGGGTGGCACCCTTGATCCAGTGCAAAAACGGGAATTCAGAAATCAGTGCAATATAGCAAAGAGGGGAAACAACAGCAGTACAACACACTGGAAGACAGTGGTACAGAAATTAAGTCACTAATCGACAATGTAGCATAGCATGGAAATTGCAGAGCAGTTATTCACGCGAACTGAAGTGTCACGTGTGGTGGTCCTTGCGGAGATGGGATCCCACGATTCTTCCACCAGTCCTGTGGATTCACAAGGCCATTCCTTCATCAGAATAGAGTACAGCAAAACAATATCATGGACATCCTCAAAATTACTGAAATCAAGTGGAATCGATTTATACAGAAACAGGCCATGACCAAACTGAATAAATCAAGTTGAATAGCTCACACTAGTCTCTACCAGTGCTCGAATCTTCCACTAAAATTTACCAGACCCTATCGCGACATAAGACATTACCATGCAGCCAGAAAAGGCAGGCTAGCTGTATCTATTTAGCATGATACTATTAGACAAATAGACAGCCAGGCAACAGCAAGATAGGAAACAACAGCAGTACAACACAGTGGAAGATAATGGTACAGAAATTAAGTAGCTAGTTGACAATGTAGCACCAAAATTGTAGGTAATACAATGCTATGATACTAGTGGATTACACATACAGAAAGAATGGTGTATTCAGGATTTCAGGTAAGCTACATCCTATATTTGCATTTGGCAAAAGCTAAAGTGGCACTCCAAAGAAACCACCTCCAGGAAAAGCAACTCACAGATGCAGTAAGTCTTCACTACAATTATGTCAAGGGTTCAAATTTCGTAAGTGGACACTGTAATTGACATGAACACGGTATTCCCACAACTGAGTACAGTTTGTGCAATGTGAGAAATTTCATGGGTACACCAAGTCCACAATTGGGTAAAGTTTACGCAAATCCTACCACAAGGTCATTCCTTCGTCAGAACGGTGTACAAATAAACAACAATCTCATGAGCATCCTCAAAAATTACTGAAATTAAGTGGCATTGATTTGTACCCAAACATGCCATGAACCAAACTCAACGAATCAAGCTGAATCGCTAGCACTAGGAGTGACCACTGCTAAGATCTTCCATTAATTAGCCTTTAGCAGACCCCCATCCTAATATAATGCATTGTCATGCAGCCAGAAAAGGCAGGCTAGCTGTATCCATTAGCACACTAGACAAATAGACAGCCAAGCAGTATAGCAATTCGATTAACCCCCCAAATTGCAAGCATTAAACCACATCTACCTCATAAGAGCGAAGAACAAGCGGAGAAATTGACCTGAATCGGGGAGAGGTTGTTGGTGACGAACTGCTGCAGCGACTCCCCCTGGCGCTGAACCTCTGGCAGACGCCGCCGTCGCGGAGGCAGCTGCGGATCTTGGCCCAGTTGCCGGCGCTCTCGACCCGGCGCTGCAGCCAGGTGGAGTACTCCCCGAGGCGGTACTCCCTATACCCGTGCCCGGAGACGACGGAGCCGGCGCCGCGGTTGGTGACGACGAAGGCGAAGACGGTGAAGACGAGGAGGAGTGCGATGAGGAGGAAGAGCGCGACGAGGTAGAGCCAGAGGGGCGCCCATGATCTATTTTCTGGAGGGTCGGGGCGGCGGCGGCAGGGGACGGAGGGGACGCAGGGGCGTGGGGGCGCGGCGGCGGCGTACGGTTGGGGCGGAGGGGGCGTACTGAGTGGGGAGGAAGGGAGGGAGGGGAGTAGGTGGAGTGGGGGGGGGAAGCATACTAATGGCGCACCGAGCGGCGGTGCGCCATTAGAAAGTTTTTTTTGCCAAAAAGTAAAAAAAAAATTACCGGCGCACTCTGTCGCCAGTGCGCCATTAGTAGTTCTAACTACTAATGGCGCACTTTGCCCGGATGCGCCATTAGAATGTTTGAAAAAATGAAAAAAAAATTTCTTTTACTAGTGGCGCACCTTCTGCCTGGTGCGCCATTAGTGTATTCCACACTAATGGCGTATCTCCACCAGGTGCGCCATTAGTATATAGTAGTGGCGCACCACCTGTCTGGTGCGCCATTAGTGTCAATCCTATCTTTAGCCCTTTTCCTAGTAGTGTTGGGTCACCGGAGCCATCATAATCATAGCCAGCTGCTTCTTCACCCTCTCCTTCCAGACCATCGGTGTCGTTGACAAACAACGAGTAGACGACATCACTTCCTTGTGCGATTATGTCCCCCAACAACGCTTCTTTTGCTTCGTCTCGGGGGGTGTCCATAGTTTCTACAAATATTTACAACATGACAATTATTATTCAAACATGACAGATGGATATATTAGTGGCGAACGTAGAACTAGCTAGCTAATCACAGTAAGGAATCATATTAATTAGTGGCCTCGACGCTGCTTCTCTAGGGTTTGGGGTGGCCTCGACAACGCTTCAAGGGTTTGGGGTGGCCTCGAGAACGCTTCAAGGAGGGGGTAATATCGACAACGACGAGATACATACACGGGAAAATAATGTTATCGGGGAGGAGGTATATCGACCCCCCCACGCGTTGAAGTTATTGGGGAGGGGGTATATCGCCCCCCCTACATGTTGAAGTTATCGGGGAGGGGGTATATCGACCCCCCCACGTGTTGAAGTTATCGGGAGGGGGTATATCGACCCCCCTCATGTTGAAGTTATCGGGAGGGGGTATATCGACTCCCCCCCCCACGTGTTGAAGTTATCGGGAGTTTATATCCCACCCCCTCGTGTTGAAGTTATCGGGAGGGGTATATCAACGACGACAGACTCGATAAAACATAAAAAAATGAAGAAGAAATAAAAAGAGGAGAAGAAGAAAGGAATAGCTAGAGGAGAAGATCGAAGAAAAAAAAGAAGAAAAAGAAGAGGAGAAGAAGAAAGGAATAGAGAAGAAGATCATCGTGGAACATGTGGGAGCCAACATGGGTATCGAGATCCCGCTGTTGGTTATTGACCGAAGAGTCATCTCGGTCATGTCTGCATGTCTCCTGAACCTGTAGGGTCTACACACTTAAGGTTCGGTGACGCTAGGGTTATAGAGATATTAGTATGCGGTAACCCGAAAGTTGTTCGGAGTCCCGGATGAGATCCCGAACATCACGAGGAGTTCCGGAATGGTCCGGAGGTAAAGAATTATATATAGGAAGTGCTATTTCGGCTATCGGGACAAGTTTCGGGGTCACCGGTATTGTACCAGGACCATCGGAAGGGTCCCGGGGGTCCACCGGGTGGGGCCACCTACCCCGGGGGACACATGGGCTGTAGGGGGTGCACCTTGGCCTACATGGGCCAAGGGCACTAGCCCCTAGAGGCCCATGCGCCAAAGGGACAAGAGGAGGGGAGAGTCCTAAAGGGGGAAGGCACCTCCGAGGTGCCTTGGGGAGGATGGACTCCTCCCCCCCTTGGCCGCACCCTTCCTTGGAGGAAGGGGCAAGGCTGCGCCCTCCCCCTCTCCCTTGGCCCTATATATAGTGGGGGGAAGGGAGGGCAACCATACCTAAGCCCTGGCGCCTCCCTCTCCCTCCCATGACACATCTCCCTCCTCCTGCAGCGCTTGGCGAAGCCCTGTTGGAATCCCGCTACTTCCACCACCACACCGTCGTGCTGCTGGATCTCCATCAACCTCTCCTTCCCCCTTGCTGGATCAAGAAGGAGGAGACGTTGCTGCTCCGTACGTGTGTTGAACGCGGAGGTGCCGTCCGTTCGGCGCTAGGATCATCGGTGATTTGGATCACGACGAGTACGACTCCATCAACCCTGTTCTCTTGAACGCTTCCGCGCGCGATCTACAAGGGTATGTAGATCCACTCCTCCCTCATTGCTAGATGACTCCATAGATAGATCTTGGTGACACATAGGAAAATTTTGAATTTATGCTACGTTCCCCAACAGTGGCATCATGAGCTAGGTCTATGTGTAGTTACTATGCACGAGTAGAACACATAGTAGTTGTGGGCGTCGATATTGTCAATTATCTTGCCTTTACTAGTATTATCTTGATTCGGCGGCATCGTGGGATGAAGTGGCCTGGACCGACCTTACACGTACTCTTACGTGAGACTGGTTCCACCGACAAACATGCACTAGTTGGATAAGGTGGCTGGCGGGTGTCTATCTCTCCCACTTTAGTCGGATCGGATTCGATGAAAAGGGTCCTTATGAAGGGTAAATAGCAATTGACATATCACGTTGTGGTTTTGCGTAGGTAAGAAACGTTCTTGCTAGAAACCCATAACAGCCACGTAAAACATGCAAACAGCAATTAGAGGACGTCTAACTTGTTTTTGCAGGGTATGCTATGTGATGTGATATGGCCAAAAGGATGTGATGAATGATATATGTGATGTATGAGATTGATCATGTTCTTGTAATAGGAATCACGACTTGCATGTCGATGAGTATGACAACCGGCAGGAGCCATAGGAGTTGTCTTAATTTATTTATGACCTGCGTGTCAACATAAACGTCATGTAATTACTTTACTTTATTGCTAACCGTTAGCTATAGTAGTAGAAGTAATAGTTGACGAGACAACTTCATGAAGACACGATGATAGAGATCATGATGATGGAGATCATGGTGTCATGCCGGTGACAAGATGATCATGGAGCCCCAAGATGGAGATCAAAGGAGCTATATGATATTGGCCATATCATGTCACTATTATTTGATTGCATGTGATGTTTATCATGTTTATACATCTTATTTGCTTAGAACGACGGTAGTAAATAAGATGATCCCTCGTTAAAATTTCAAGAAAGTGTTCCCCCTAACTGTGCACCGTTGCGACAGTTCGTTCGTTTCTAAGCACCACGTGATGATCGGGTGTGATAGATTCCAACGTTCACATACAACGGGTGTAAGACAGATTTACACATGCAAACACTTAGGTTGACTTGACGAGCCTAGCATGTACAGACATGGCCTCGGAACACAGAAGACCGAAAGGTCGAGCATGAGTCGTATAGAAGATACGATCAACATGAAGATGTTCACCGATGTTGACTAGTCCGTCTCACGTGATGATCGGACACGGCCTAGTTGACCCGGATCATGTAATCACTTAGATGACTAGAGGGATGTCTATCTGAGTGGGAGTTCATAAGATGAACTTAATTATCCTGAACATAGTCAAAAGATCTTTGCAAATTATGTCGTAGCTCGCGCTTCAGTTCTACTGTTTAGATATGTTCCTAGAGAAAATTTAGTTGAAAGCTGATAGTAGCAATTATGCGGACTAGGTCCGTAAACCAAGGATTGTCCTCATTGCTTCATAGAAGGCTTATGTCCTTAATGCACCGCTCAGTGTGCTGAACCTCGAACGTCGTCTGTGGATGTTGCGAACATTTGACATACACGTTTTGATAACTACGTGATAGTTCAGTTAAACGGTTTAGAGTTGAGGCACTGAAGACGGTTTTTGAAACGTCGCGAAACATATGAGATGTTTCGAGGGCTGAAATTGGAATTTCAGGCTCGTGCCCACGTCAAGAGGTATAAGACCTCCGACGATTTTCTTAGCCTGCAGACTAAGGGAGAAAAGCTCAATTGTTGAGCTTGTGCTTAGATTGTCTGAGTACAACAATCATTTGAATCGAGTGGGAGTTGATCTTCCAGATGAGATAGTGATGTTTCTCCGAAGTCATTACCACCAAGCTGCTAGAGTTTCGTGATGAACAATAATATATCAGGGACATATATGATGATCCTTGAGATATTCGCGATGTTTGACACCAAAGTAGAATCAAGAAGGAGCATCAATTGTTGATGGTTGGTGAAACCACTAGTTTCAAGAAGGGCAAGGGCAAGAAGGGATACTTCATGAAACGGCAATTCAGCTGCTGCTCTGGTGAAGAAACCCAAGGTTGAACCCAAACCCGAGACTAAGTGCTTCTGTAATAAGGGGAACAGCCACTGGAGCAGAATTACCCTAGATACTTGGTAGATTAGAAGGCTGGCAAGGTCGATAGAAGTATATTGGATATACATTGTGTTGATGTGTACTTTACTAGTACTCCTAGTAGCACCAGGGTATTAGATACCGGTTCGGTTGCTAAGTGTTAGTAACTCGAAATAAAAGCTACGGAATAAACGGAGACTAGCTAAAGGTGAGCTGACGATATGTGTTGGAAGTGTTTCCAATGTTGATATGATCAAGCATCGCACGCTCCCTCTACCATCGAGATTGGTGTTAAACCTAAATAATGGTTATTTGGTGTTTGCGTTGAGCATAGACATGATTGGATTATGCCTATCGCAATACGGTTATTCATTTAAGGAGAATAATCGTTACTCTGTTTATTTGAATAATACCTTCAATGGTCTTACGCCTAAAATGAATGGTTTATTGAATCTCGATCGTAGTGATACACATGTTCATGCCAAAAGATATAAGATAGTAATGATAGTACCACCTACTTGTGGCACTGCCACGTAAGTCATATCGGTATAAAACGCATGAAGAAGCTCCATGTTGATGGATCTTTGGGCTCACTCGTTTTTGAAAAGTTTGAGACATGCGAACCATGTCTATTGGTGTATATGCATGAAGAAACTCCATGCAAATGGACCGTTTGAACTCACTTGATATTGAATCACTTGAGACATGCAAATCATACCACATGGGCAAGATGACTGAAATCCTCGGTTTCAGTAAAATGGAACTAGAAAGCAACTTGTTGGAAGAAATATATTTTGATGTGTGCAGTCCAATGAGTGCTGAGGCGTGTAGTGGATATCGTTATGTTCTTACTTCACAGATGATTTGAGTAGATGTTGAGTACATTTACTTGATAAATCACGAGTCTGAATTATTGAAAGGTTCAAGTAATTTCAGGGTGAAGTTGAAAGATCGTCGTGACAAGAGGATAAAATATCTATGATATGATCATAGAGATGCATATCTGAATTACGAGTTTGGCACAGAATTAAGACATTGTGGAAATTGTTTCACAACTAATACAGCCTGGAACACCATAGTGTGATGGTGTGTCCGAACATCATAACTGCACCCTATTGGATATGATGCATACCATGATGTCTCTTATCGAATTACCACGATAGTTTATGGGTTAGGCATTAGAGACAACCACATTCACTTTAAATAGGGCACCACGTAATTCCGATGATATGACACCGTATGAACTATGGTTTAGAGAAACCTAAGCTGTCATTTCTTAAAAGTTTGGGGCTGCGACGCTTATGTGGAAAAGTTTCAGGCTGATAAACTCGAACCCAAAGCGGATAAATGCATCTTCATAGGACACCCAAAATAGTTGGGTATACCTCCTGTCTCAGATCCGAAAGCAATAAGGGATTGTTTCTAGAATCGGGTCCTTTCTCGAGGAAAAGTTTCTCTCGAAAGAATTGAGTGGGAGGATGGTGGAGACTTGATGAGGTTATTGAACCGTCTCTTCAACTAGTGTGTGGCAGGGCACGGGAAGTTGTTCTTGTGGCACCTACACCAATTGAAGTGGAAGCTTATGATAGTGATCATGAAACTTCGGATCAAGTCACTACCAAACCTCGTGGGATGACAAGGATGCGTACTACTTCAGAGTGGTACGTAATCCTGTCTTGGAAGTCATGTTGCTAGACAACAATGAACCTACGAGCCATGGAGAAGCGATGGTGGGCCCGGATTCCGATAAATGGCTCGAGGCCATAAAATCCGAGAGAGGATCCATGTATGAAAACAAAGTGTAGACTTTGGAAGAACTACTTGATGGTCGTGAGGCTGTTGAGTACAGATGGATTTAAAAGGAAGACGGACAATGATGGTAAATATCACCATTAAGAAAGCTCGACTTGTCGTTAAGAAGTTTCCCGACAAGTTCAAGGAGTTGACTACGGTGAGACTTTCTCACTCGTAGCGATGCTAAGAGTCTGTTGGAATTATATTAGCAATTACTGCATCATTTATGAAATATTGCAGATAGGATATCAAAACATTGTTTCCTCGACGATTTTTGAGGAAAGGTTGTATGTGATACAACCGGAAGGTTTTGTCAATCCTGAAATATGCTAATAAGTATGCAAAGCTCCAGCAATCCTTCTGAGGACTGGAGTAAGCATCTCGGAGTTGGAATGTATGCTTTGATGAGATGATCAAAGATTTTGGGTGTATACAAAGTTTATGAGAAACTTGTATTTCCAAAGAAGTGAGTGGGAGCACTATAGAATTTCTGATGAGTATATGTTGTTGACATATTGTTGATCAGAAATGACGTAGAATTTCTGGAAAGCATATAGGGTTATTTGGAAAGTGTTTTTCAATGGAAAGCCTGGATTAAGCTACTTGAACATTGAGCATCAAGATCTATAAGGATAGATCAAAACGCTTAATAGTACTTTCAAATGAGCACATACCTTGACATGATCTTGAAGGTGTTCAAGATGGATCAGTCAAAGAAGGAGTTCTTGCCTGAGTTGTAAGGTATGAAGTTAAGACTTAAAGCTCGACCACGGCAAAATAGAGAGAAAGGACGAAGGTCGTCCCCTATGCTTAAGACGTAGGCCCTACAGTATGCTATGCTGTGTACCGCACCTGAAATGTGCCTTGCCATGAGTCAGTCAAGGGGTACAAGAGTGATCCAAGAATGGATCACAAGACAACGGTCAAAGTTATCCTTAGTAACTAGTGGACTAAGGAATTTTCTCGATTATGGAGGTGGTAAAAGAGTTCGTCGTAAAGGGTTACGTCGATGCAAGCTTAACACCTATCCGGATAGCTCTGAGTAGAGATACCGGATACGTATAATGGAGCAACAATTTAGAATAGCTCCAAGTAGAACAGTTATTTGGAATGGCTCCAAATGTAGCGTAGTAGTTGCATCTAGGAGATGACATAGAGATTTGTAAAGCGCACACGGATCTGAAAGGTTCAGACCCGTTGACTATAACCTCTCTCACAAGCATAACATGATCAAACCCAGAACTCATCGAGTGTTAATCACATGATAAATGTGAACTAGATTATTGACTCTAGTAAACTCTTTGGGTGTTAGTCACATGGGGATGTGACCTTGAGTGTTAATCACATATCGATGTGAACTAGATTATTGACTCTAGTGCAAGTGGGAGACTGTTGGAAATATGACCTAGAGGCAATAATAAATTGATTATTATCACATTTCCTTGTTCATGATAATCGTTTATTATCCATGCTATAATTGTATTGATAGGAAACTTAGATACATGTGTGGATACATAGACAACACCATGTCCCTAGTAAGCCTCTAGTTGACTAGCTCGTTGATCAATAGATGGTTACGGTTTCCTGACCATGGACATTGGATGTCGTTGATAACGGGATCACATCATTAGGAGAATGATGTGATGGACAAGACCCAATCCTAAGCATAGCACTAGATCGTGTAGTTCGTATGCTAAAGCTTTTCTAATGTCAAGTATCATTTCCTTAGACCATGAGATTGTGCAACTCCCGGATATCGTAGGAGTGCTTTGGGTGTGCCAAACGTCACAACGTAACTGGGTGGCTATAAAGGTACACTACAGGTATCTCCGAAAGTGTCTGTTGGGTTGGCACGAATCGAGACTGGGATTTGTCACTCCGTGTGACGGAGAGGTATCTCTGGGCCCACTCGGTAGGACATCATCATAATGTGCACAATGTGATCAAGGAGTTGATCACGGGATGATGTGTTACGGAACGAGTAAAGAGACTTGCCGGTAACGAGATTGAACAAGGTATCGGGATACCGACGATCGAATCTCGGGAAAGTATCGTACCGCTAGACAAAGGGAATTGTATACGGGATTGATTAAGCCCTTGACATCGTGGTTCATCCGATGAGATCATCGTGGAACATGTGGGAGCCAACATGGGTATCCAGATCCCGCTGTTGGTTATTGACCGAAGAGTCATCTCGGTCATGTCTGCATGTCTCCCGAACCCGTAGGGTCTACACACTTAAGGTTCGGTGACGCTAGGGTTATAGAGATATTAGTATGCGGTAACCCGAAAGTTGTTCGGAGTCCTAGATGAGATCCCGGATGTCATGAGGAGTTCCGGAATGGTCCGGAGGTAAAGAATTATATATAGGAAGTGCTATTTCGGCTATCGGGACAAGTTTCGGGGTCACCGGTATTGTACCGGGACCACCGGAAGGGTCCCGGGGGTCCACCGGGTGGGGCCACCTGCCCTGGGGGCCACATGGGCTGTAGAGGGTGCGCCTTGGCCTACATGGGCCAAGGGCACCAGCCCCTAGAGGCCCATGCGCCAAAGGGACAAGAGGAGGGGAGAGTCCTAAAGGGGGAAGGCACCTCCGAGGTGCCTTGGGGAGGATGGACTCCTCCCCCCCTTGGCCGCACCCTTCCTTGGAGGAAGGGGCAAGGCTGCGCCCTCCCCCTCTCCCTTGGCCCTATATATAGTGGGGGGAAGGGAGGGCAACCATACCTAAGCCCTGGCGCCTCCCTCTCCCTCCCATGACACATCTCCCTCCTCCCGCAGCGCTTGGCGAAGCCCTATTGGAATCCCGCTACTTCCACCACCACACCGTCGTGCTGCTGGATCTCCATCAACCTCTCCTCCCCCCTTGCTGGATCAAGAAGGAGGAGATTTCGTGCTCCGTACGTGTGTTGAACGCGGAGGTGCCGTCCGTTCGGCGCTAGGATCATCGGTGATTTGGATCACGACGAGTACGACTCCATCAACCCCGTTCTCTTGAACGCTTCCGCGCGCGATCTACAAGGGTATGTAGATCCACTCCTCCCTCGTTGCTAGATGACTCCATAGATAGATCTTGGTGACACGTAGGAAAATTTTGAATTTATGCTACGTTCCCCAACAGACCAAAGGCCTTGTGCTGCCCCGCGTCAAAAGTTTAGTCCCACCTCGCTAGCTGAGAGAGCTCGAGAGTGGTTCATAAGCGCTGCTACGCCTTCCCTCTCGAGCTCCTCTCAATTGCAGGCTTTCAGGCCTAACCGTGCGCTGTGTGCCTGTGGGCCACTGGGCCTCCTGCGGGCCTGAATCCTGGCCCATGGTAGGGTTTTCTAGTTGTATTCAGGCCGTGGGGGCCCAGTAGGCGCCACTTTTTTGTTTTCTTTGTTGATTTATTTATTTTATTTTGTTTCTACTTACAACAAAATACTTATTGTTGCTATTTTTATTTTTTTCCTGTTTTTTTGTTTTGTTTTCTGCATTATTTATTTTCTTTTGTTTTTTGCTTTATTTTTTAATTCTTGTTGCTTTTAGTTTTAGAAAAATTATAAACTTTCTGTTAGTGCCATTAGTTTTCAAATTTGAAAACACTTTTTTTGTTTTCTTTGTTGCTTTATTTATTTTATTTTGTTTCCACTTACAACAAAATACTTATTATTGCTATTTTTATTTTTTTCCAGTTTTTTTATTTTCTGCATTATTTATTTTCTTTTGTTTTTTGCTTTATTTTTTAATTCTTTTTGCTTTTAGGTCAGCAAAATTATAAACTTTCTGTTAGTGCCATTAGTTTTAGAAAAACTATAAACTTTATGTTAGTGCCATTTGTTTTCAAATTTGAATAGTTAAAATTTGAATTCTTTGAAATTTGTGTGAATCACAAGTTTGTGATTAACTTTACTGAAAAAATGAACATAGATGTGTCTATAGAGAAAATTCAACCTAAATTCATAATACATTTATATGAATTTCAGAGAAATTCACTATGAATTTAGGTCAAATTCCCTGTATAGGGGCATCTATTTTCACTTTGAGAGGAGCTCAACAAGGCAGAGAGGGACGGGCTTATAAACCGGTGTGAGCGCCCTTCGGTTGGCGAGGTGGGACTAAACTCTGACCGCAACGAGGACCAACCCTTTAGTCCCGGTTTGTTGCACAAACCGGGACTAATGGTCATGGGCCAGGGGCGAAGCGCATTGGTCCCGGTTCGTGCGTGGAACCGGGACCAAAAGGTTCAGACGAACCGGGACAATGGCCCACGTGGCTGCCCTCTTGAGAGTGTTCTTGGTGAGAACATAGTTGACAAGGAGCGAACCGGGATTAATGGTATTACGAGGGCCGAACCATAAGACATTAAAGCATTTCAAATGAACTCGTCTGTTACAAAGTTGGCATGGTATCATCATAATTTTTGCGGAAGAAAGTCTTCACTTTTTTCGCTTGTGTCATTTGCTTATTGCGCCGTAACCATGGATAATCTTCATCGTTTATCAGGATGCTTGGGTTAGCCTTGACTTTGAAGGGAGGAATTTCATGAAACTTTTCATAATCTTCAGACATGTCTGTCTTGCCCTCCACTCCCAGGATGTCCCCTTTTCCTGAAAGAACTATGTGACGCTTTGGCTCATCGTATGATGTATTCGCTTCCTTATCTTTTCTTTTTCTCGGTCTGGTAGACATGTCCTTCACATAGATAACCTGTGCCACATCATTAGCTAGGACGAACGGTTCGTCAGTGTACCCAAGATTTTTCAGATCCACTGTTGTCATTCCGTACTGTGGGTCTACCTGTACCCCACCTCCTGACAGATTGACCCATTTGCACTTAAACAAAGAGACCTTAAAATCATGTCCGTAGTCAAGTTCCCATATGTCCACTATGTAACCATAATATGTGTCTTTTCCCCTCTCGGTTGTTGCATCAAAGCGGACACCGCTGTTTTGGTTGGTGCTCTTTTGATCTTGGTCAATCGTGTAAAATGTATTCCCATTTATCTCTTATCCTTTGTAAATCAATACAGTCAAAGATGGTCCCCTGGACAACAAGTACAGCTCATCACAAACAGTCTTGTCACCTCTGAGACGTGTTTCCAACCAACTGCTGGAAGTCCTGATGTGTTCACATGTAATCCAGTCGTCGCACTGCTCCGGGTGTTTGGAGCACAGACTGTTCTTGTGTTCATCGACATATGGGGTCACCAAGGTAGAGTTCTATAGAACTGTGTAGTGTGCTTGAGACCAAGAATATCCGTCCCTGCATATTATTGAGGCCCTTCCAAGTGTGCCTTTTCCAGTCAGTCTCCCCTCATACCGCGATTTAGGGAGACCTGTCTTCTTAAGGCCAGGAATGAAGTCAACACAAAACCCGATAATATCCTCTGTTTGATGGCCCATGGAGATGCTTCCTTCTGGCCTAGTGCGGTTATGGACATATTTCTTTAGGACTCCCATGAACCTCTCAAAGGGGAACATATTGTGTAGAAATACGGGCCCCAGAATGACAATCTCATCGACTAGATGAACTAGGACGTGCGTCATGATATTGAAGAACGATGGTGGGAACACCAGCTCGAAACTGACAAGACATTGCGCCACATCACTCCTTAGCCTTGGTACGATTTCTGGATCGATCACCTTCTGAGAGATTGCATTGAGGAATGCACATAGCTTCACAATGGCCAATCGGACGTTTTCCGGTAGAAGCCCCCTCAATGCAACCGGAAGCAGTTGCATCATAATCACGTGGCAGTCATGAGACTTTAGGTTCTTGAACTTTTTCTCTGGCATATTTATTATTCCCTTTATATTCAACGAGAAGCCAGTCGGGACCTTCATACTGAGCAGGCATTCAAAGAAGATTTCTTTCTCTTCTTTCGTAAGAGCGTAGCTGGCAGGACCTTCATACTGCTTCGGAGGCATGCTGTCTTTTTTGTGCAAACGTTGCAGGTCCTCCCGTGCCTCAGGTGTATCTTTTGTCTTTCCATACACGCCTAAGAAGCCTAGCAGGTTCACGCAAAGGTTCTTCGTCACGTGCATCACGTCGATTGAAGAGCGGACCTCTAGGTCTTTCCAGTAGGGTAGGTCCCAAAATATAGATTTCTTCTTCCACATGGGTGCGTGTCCCTCAGCATCATTCGGAACAGCTAGTGTGCCGGGACCTTTCCAAAGATTACGTGTAAATCATTGACCATAGCAAGTACGTGATCACCGGTACGCATGGCGGGCTTCTTCCGGTGATCTGCCTCGCCTTTGAAATGCTTGCCTTTCTTTCGACATTGTTGGTTGGTCGGAAGAAATCGACGATGGCCCAGGTACACATTCTTCCTACATTTGTCCAGGTATATACTTTCAGTGTCATATAAACAATGTGTGCATGCGTGGTATCCTTTGTTTGTCTGTCCTGAAAGGTTACTGAGAGCGGGCCAATTGTTGATGGTCACGAACAGCAACGCCTTTAGGTTAAATTCCTCCTGTCCGTGCTTATCCCACGTACGTACACCGTTTCCATTCCACAACTGTAAAAGTTCTTCAACTAATGGCCTTAGGTACACATCAATGTCGTTGCCGGGTTGCTTAGGGCCTTGGATGAGAACTGGCATCATAATGAACTTCCGTTTCATGCACATCCAAGGAGGAAGGTTATACATACATAGAGTCACGGGCCAGGTGCTGTGATTGCTGCTCTGCTCCCTGAAAGGATTAATGCCATTCGCGCTTAAAGCAAACCATACGTTCCTTGGGTCCTTTGCAAACTCATCCCAGTACTTTCTCTCGATTTTTCTCCACTGCGACCCGTCAGCGGGTGCTCTCAACTTCCCGTCTTTCTTAGGGTCCTCACTGTGCCATCACATCAACTTGGCATGCTCTCCGTTTTTGAACAGACGTTTCAACCGTGGTATTGTAAGAGCATACCACATCACCTTTGCAGGAACCCTCTTCCTGGGGGGCTCGCTGCCAACATCACCAGGGTCATCTCGTCTGATCTTATACCGCAATGCACCGCATACCGGGCATGCGTTCAGATCCTTGTATGCACCGTGGTAGAGGATGCAGTCATTAGGGCATGCATGTATCTTCTCCACCTCCAATCCTAGAGGACATACGACCTTCTTTGCTGCGTATGTACTGTCGGGTAATTCGTTATCCTTTGGAAGCTTCTTCTTCAATATTTTCAGTAGCCTCTCAAATCCTTTGTCAGGCACAGCATTCTCTGCCTTCCACTGCAGCAATTCCAGTACGGTACCGAGCTTTGTGTTGCCATCTTCGCAATTGGGGTACAAACCCTTTTTTGTGATCCTCTAACATGCGATCGAACTTCAGCTTCTCCTTTTGACTTTCGCATTGCGTCCTTGCATCGACAATGACCCGGCGGAGATCATCATCATCGAGCACATCGTCTGGTTTCTCTTGATCTTCAGCAGCTTCACCCGTTGCAGCATCATTGGGCACATCGTCTGGTTCCTCTTGATCTTCACCAGCTCCCCCCGTTGCATCATCACCGTATTCAGGGGGCACATAGTTGCCATCGTACTCTTCTTCTTCGCCGTCTTCCATCACAACCCCTATTTCTCCGTGCCTCGTCCAAACATTATAGTGTGGCATGAAACCCTTGTAAAGCAGGTGGGAGTGAAGGATTTTCCGGTTAGAGTAAGACATCGTATTCCCACATTTAGTGCATGGACAACACATAAAACCATTCTGCTTGTTTGCCTCAGCCGCATCGAGAAACTCATGCACGCCCTTAATGTACTCGGAGGTGTGTCTGTCACCGTACATCCATTGCCGGTTCATCTGCGTGCATTATATATAATTAAGTGACCAAATTAATAAAAGTTCATCATCACATTAAAACCAAAGTACATACATAGTTCTCATCTAAAAACATATAGCTCTCCAGAGCATCTAATTAATTAAACCATACATTGAAACTATGTAAAACATTTCAATGCGAAAACAAATGCGATCATAATCGCAACCAAGGTAACAATTGAACCAAGGGCATAATGATACCAAGCCTCGGTGTGAATGGCATATTTTCTAATCTTTCTAATCTTCAAGCGCATTGCATCCATCTTGATCTTGTGATCATCGACGACATCCGCAACATGCAACTTCAATATCATCTTCTCCTCCTCAATTTTTTTATTTTTTCCTTCAAGAAATTGTTTTCTTCTTCAACTAAATTTAACCTCTCGATAATAGGGTCGGTTGGAATTTCCGGTTCACATACCTCCTAGATAAATAAAATCTACGTCACGTTGGTCGGCATAATTTTCATAAACAATAAATGAACCAATAGTTATAAAGATAATATATGCCACATCTGAATCATAGACAGGACGAGGGCCGACGGGGGTGGATACCAAAACCATCGCACTATATAAGATGCAATAATAAAAGTAATAAAATAATACAAGTATCTATGTAAACATACAAGCAAGAATATTTTTTCCTTTCAGAAAGAAGATAAGAACAAGAGGCTCACCACGGTGGTGCCGGCGATGAGCTCGGCGCGGGTGATCGACGACGGTGAAGACGGGGACGGGACGTGACGGACCGCTAAACCTAGACAAATATTGAGGAAAATGGAGTTTGAAGGTCAAGCTTGGAGAGGAGAAAGCTTAAGTAGTGTGGCTCTCGGGCATTCCATCGAACACCTTGTGTGCATAGGAGGTGAGCTAGAGCACCACCAAGCCCTCTCCCCCTCGGCGGCCAGAAAAAACAGAGCAGTGTGCTCTGCTCTCACGCGAGGGGGTATATATAGGCACCTCATTGGTCCCGGTTGGTGGCATGAACCGGGACTAAAGGGGAGGCTTGGTCCCGGTTCAAGCCACCTACCGGGACCAATGGTGATGGGCCAGGAGCCAGGCCCATTGGTCCCGGTTTGTCCCACCAACCGGGACCAAAAGGTCTAGACGAACCGGGATCAATGGCCCACGTGGCCCGGCCGGCCCCCTGGGCTCACGAACCGGGTCTAATGCCTCCATGGATCCCGGTTCTGGACTGAACCGGGACTAATGGGCTGACCCGGCCTAGACCTTTGCCCCCTTTTCTACTAGTGGCTAATATTCAGCATAACTAGCAAGGTTAACTTGTGATGATGTAGAGAATTTCTCTAGTTGGTAATCTGGTTATCAAATAGGAGGTATATCAAATTTCAGGCCCAATATGCAAGATCAATAGCAATAAGACATCAGCAATAACGGAACAACATGCAGCTGAGTAATGACGGGTGGTCAACATAGGAAAGATAGCCACCACAAATATTGCTGTGTTTATATTTGCACTTAATTCACACCGGTTATCTTGCTTAACCATCTCCATCAGTGATGTCTCTAATTTATCACTCCTAGATATAGATGAAAAGAAAATAATAAGATTACTTCGACAAACAGAAAAATATATTACACTCAAATAAATGTGCTCTGAATGATGAGAAGATTTTTTCCTATAAAGTACCATCCTTTGCTCAACAGCCTGCCCTATTGCCGGCGACGAGGGCCGGCGACGAGGGCGGTAGCGCGCAGGGACTCAACCACCCCAATCTCGACGAGCTGGTTAATGAGATGGCACCGGCGCTACCCAGACGTCTCCGTGGTGGTCCTAGACTGGTCTTCGGCCGAGCCAACACGAGGTCGGAGTCCCCGAGGACCCAGTTAGTCATGACGCCCGATGTCACGAAAGCTGCCTGACACCGCGTGTTGCGCTACCTTCAATGCCGCCGTCATGATGTTGTGCGACGACGTGCTACTGCTGCCATGGCTGATATAATGCAGAAGGCGCCCACACACGTTGAGCGCGGGGGAGGGCTACTCCTCCTGTTGCACGGCGACCGGGCGCCACTTGTTTTCGGTCACACGATGGGGCAGTGATTGCTGCGCCCTCTCCTTGTCATGCCAGAGACGTCTCAACAATGATGCTAGCCGGTTGAAAGTGGCTTAACGTGCTGCGAGAAGTCGAGGGCGAGTCTTCCTTCATCTCCTCCTTGATGCAGCGTTCAATTTCGATGCCGTGATTGCACTCCTTGATGCTACGACCTATTCTAACACCACGGTTGCGTAGGATGGAGGGCGGTTGCTGTTGACATGATGGCGATGGCGAAGCCGGACCACTGTCGTGGAGTGACCGCTCGAGCAGGGCCTCTACCTGCGCCTGAAACTCCTCGTCTGCCGCGGTGGCCTCAGCGAGGGGGTGGGTTGGTGATGGTCTTCGTCGTCCCAGGAGAGCACGGACTCCTCCTTTGTTGATGGCGTGGTGGAAGACGACAGCGTCGGAGACTGTGCACGGAGGCTCCATGAACCCGATGGAGATACACCGGCCGACGCTGAGAACCAGCCCTGGTGCCGGACATGCCTAGCACGCGGTCTAGGAGAGGAGGTGATTGGTGACACACCGGTTAGCGGAGAGGAGATGAGAGCCGACGGTGTGCGGAGAGAAGAGGAGATGGGTTTGGTCGGCGTTGCCTGCCTACTTAAATGGTTGGGGCAGGCGGACAGACGCCGCCTCAATGCGGTGCGATAGAGCTACATGAATGCGTAGACTGTTCACGAGTGGGACGCGCAGTGATGACTTTGGGTGGGACCCACAGCCAGACGCATATGTGGCAGACGACCGGACGACCACATACTCTCCCCATGGTTCGGTCCCGAATTGCGCGAATTCGGATGCGGACGTTTGTTGGACGGCGTTGGACGGCAAAAATCATCGAGGCAGGCTTGTCCGGACGTTTAGGGGCGGATTGGAATACGCCGTTGGAGATGTCCTTAAGTTATACCGAATAAGAGCAACTCTAATGGGGCGACCCATTTTGTCCGTTTGGATTATCCGGACAGAAAATATGGCCCAACGGGGCGACCCAAACGGACATGGCGTCCGTCCGCTGTCCGCTTACTGTCCGTTCCGGACCCAAATTGAACGCAAATATGGGAACAAATGGGTCCGCGGCGGACAAAAGCAGCGCTACCGTCGTCCGCTCCCATCCGCCTGGTGGCCTCTCGTGTCCGCCATGGCCCCACAAATCAGCGACCCGCGCCTTCCCCTTTTCTTCCCACAAATCGAGGGCCGCAGAAGCTAGCCACGGCGGCGGCGAGCTCGGAGCCGGGCGCGGCGTTCCTAGACCAAAGCTTGGGGAGGGAATCGAGCTCCCTCCCATGGCCACCTACTCGACACGCTCGCCGTCGCGGCGGAGGCGGCCGCGCGCTGCCGCTCACCTTCTTCGACTTGCCCTGGATCTTCACCGGCCCGCGCTGCGCTGGATCTCCTCCCTCTCCGCCGCGCTGCGGGACTTCTACCCGCTCCCCGGCCGCGTCTGGCCCTGCCCGGATGGCGCCACGTACGAGTTCTTGCCCGCGGGAGGAGGGGGCGGTGGCACCGTCCAGCTCGCCGCGGTCCAGGTCACCGTGTTCGCCGGGCGCGGGGTCGCCGTTGGCGTGTCTATCCACTGCCGGCTGGCCGCCACGGGGTCAGTCGCCGTCGGGCTCCTTGCCGCGCCACGCCTGGGCCATGGCGCAGCGAGCTCGGGCCGGGCGCGGCGCAGCGAGCTCGGGGCCGGGCGATGACGGCGCGGGCGCAGCACCGAGGTGGTCGAGGTGGCCCTGCGGGAGGTAGAGGACGAGCTCCCGCCGTAGCTCCCGGCCAGCAGCGCCTCCGTTGAGGACTCCTCCTCCGCTCCTTGCGTGTCCGCTTTTTGACCTTGCGTTGGGTTCATCCACCGCCAGCCCCCGTCCACCTCATGTCCGCTAGGCGGATATGCGACCTAAACGGACAAAATGCGGACAAAATCCGTGTTTGTTTGGGTCATTGCATTGGAGTTGCTCTAAGCACTCAATTCTAAGCTTAGACCAGTATATACAACCTTGTATATAAAGCAATTGAATAACTACTTAGTCGTAGCCTTTATGTAATTCTAGCGTGTCTCCCCGCAAAAAAATTTAAAAAAAATTCTAGCGTGTCTAAAGGATTAAGAGACAGCAAGAATTATAAATTCCTTTGTTTATACTAATGTAACAAACATATGTCGATATATTTTTATAGGGATACTCTCGCGGACAGCATGCAACGGAAGGAAGAAGAAGGTCAACATGTTTTTAGATGTAATTATTTTTTGCTATTCATTTCATGTCTCATTATTTTTCCATTGTACTATATTGATAAAATTTAATTATAAGATGCCTTTAGGCCTCTTATCTATTTGAGGTGTGCTACGTGTCGGCCACCAGATCTTTTTAAAACATTCGCCGCCTCGCGAGCCGCCTAATCTAGGTTATTCAACGTACGACCGCTCTTTGCAACAAGAGTACTGTTTCAGAAACAATGGTAACTATTGCAACAAGTGCTTTGTTTCAGAAAAACATCGGTGAATATTGCAGCAAGAGCTTTGTTTCAGAAACATTGGTGACGTGGCAAAAACATCTCTGCGTATGATCCCTCTTTGCAACAAGAGTTTTGTTTCAGAAACATTGGTGACGAGGCAAAAACATCTCTGCGTATGATCCCTCTTTGCAACAAGAGCTTTGTTTCAGAAACATTGATGACGAGGCAAAAACATCTTTGCGTATGATCCCTCTTTGCAACAAGAGCTTTGTTTCAGAAACAACTATTGCAACAAGTGCTTTGTTTCAGGAAAAATGTCGCGCAGGGCCGAGACGGATCAACAGGGAGGGGCTCCCCTGACAACATCTATGGAGAGACCATGCAATGCGTCGCACGCCACTAGAATGACGACTGGGCCGCGCGAATCTCAGGCATTGTCGCCTACGTCGGGTGGTGGCTTGACGATCCTGATCGATCTAGATGCAGGGCATGAGAGATGTGAGCGCCAGGGCGGCCAACCGCTCAGTCGACGACAAGTGAGGCAACGAAAGAAAAAGAGGAGGGATGGAAGTGGGGCAGCGAAGGTCTGCCTCGCCGGCGAACAATGGCTGCTGGAGCGGGCTTGCGGCGTGCATAGGCGTACCTGACCATGTAGTCTATCTGCGGCAAGTGCTGAGTTGTAGAAACCCTTCTGAAACAGTGGTGGAGTTGCAAGAATGTGAAGTAGGTGAGGGTGGATCCTAACCGCCCGATCAACAAATCAAACGCCCACCGAGGCGGTCGACGCACACGGAAAGATCAGCTAGGTGAACACAAGCATTTCCCTTGTTTAACATATGGCCAGCACTCTGCGCCGGCGCGCCGGCCGAAACTTTCGGCCGGTCGGCTAGCAGCCGTCCGATCTGAGCGAGGTGGGCCGCCAGATCTGTTCCTTCTCCTTCCTCGCGCACGGGTCAAAATCCCCCAGCTTCTCTCTCTCCCCCGCAGCGAGCACGCCCGCGCCCTCTCGGCACCCCGCGCCCTCATCCCTGCTCGCCGCGCTCGCCGTGGTGACCATGAAGCTCCCCTCGGGCGTCGGTTCCGGCCAAAAAACGAGGCGCAGCTGCAGCACATCCAACACTGGGTTGTAGCCCCGCGTAGTCGCCGCCATGCCTCGCCGGTCGAGGTTGCAGCTCGCCGCGAGCCCGTTGTAGCTCGCCGGCGACCGGTTGTAGCATCCGCCCCTGCCCCCGTGCTGGATCTCGCCCCGGAATTCACAAAAACCACCACTGGCATCTCGCCGTCGTGAAAAAATGGATGTAGCAAAAACTATGGACGGTAGTAGCAGAAATCCACATGGTTGAAGCTTTTTACTCCTGTTGAGAACTTTTTCACGGTTTGAAGCTTTTTTTCCAACATAGATTGAAGTTTTTTCTATAGTTTGGAGTTCCCTCGTTTGTCGGTTGAACCTTTTTCACACACTGTTTGAAGCTTTTTCTGTTATTGGAGCTTTTTTTCACATCCACTGAAGCTTTTTTCAATGGGGTTGAAGCTTTCTTTCATGACGGTTGCAGCTCCGACGTTCACGGTTGCAACCTCGCCATCGAAGAGCACAACTCCCGTGGCCCCTGTTGGCTGTAGCCAGCCCTAGCATCGGCATTCGCCGTCGAAACTTTTCTCATAGCAAGTTGCAGCTTTCGCCGTTCATGGTTGTAGCATTTGCCGCCCGGTTGCCACCTTCGCCGTTCATGGGTGCCACCAGCCACACTTCATCATTACTCCCCGGGTTGCAACATATTTGGTCGCCGGTGGAAGCTTTCCCGTTGCCGTTTGCAGCAAAAACGCAGCACCGTCGTCGCCGCCACACTTCACTGTCGCCAGGTTGCAGCAAATCCGGGAGCCGGTGGTAGCTTTTTTCGCTGCGGGTTGTAGCACGCGCCAATGGCATAGTAGCACGGCCAGTGAGCTGGGGACCTAGGAGTGCGCCATGAGGACGAGGGGGTAGGTGGCGCATGGCCATGGCGTGGAGGGAGGATGTGAGGAATAAGAATAGAGGCTGGCCATGGTGAGGAGGATGTGCAGGCGGAGGCCCGCGAGCTCGAAGAAAAAAAGGTACTAGTGAAGGGGATAAGAGCGAGCGACCTGGGAGAGAAGAAGGGATAAGGGCATGTATAATGGTGCTATCTTAGGAGTGACACATAGGATAAATGATGAGGTGAAGGAAAGAGAACTCAAAAGAAAAGGCTTGAAGAAGAGATGATCTCTTAGCATAATATGTCTCACCATATTTTTAGAAATTGCTAGTTATTAAAGATAAGGCTAAGAGACGAGTTAAGGACGCGGCTTGCCTGCGGCCTTGGCGTGCGACCATCGGTGCGACGCGGCCATCGCACAGCTGTGCGTGAGCCCCCTCCCGCTGCGGATTTTCTCTCTCAAAAAAAAAAACAGAATACAGATCCTAATACCGGACATCCCGTGATACCTATTTCGTTCCGTAATACTCTCGCACCATTAAGACTAAACAAAAATCAAGTGAAAAAAAAACTCATCGTCTGTGAAACATATCCACAAAATGCCCGCGAAACAGATCCGCATATGCAGAAAAGCACGCCAAAATATACTCCTGAAGGCGAGAGAGGTCTACAACCTCGGCAGAACAATCAATGGCGGCTTGACCAAGGAAGCACAGGTAAAATCTCCTCTTAAATTGGGCAGCCAAGGAATCCCGTCCCTGATGTCTTCTTCGAGTCTCACGTCCCCGGTGGCTTCTCCAAGAAGTGGTCCAGGGAACCAAGATGCTCCCGATGATTCCCAGTCACCAAAAGTAAGAAATCGCACTATGTTCTTCACGATGAATCACCGGCAAATTCTCCTGTTGTACCGTTTTAGAACTTGTACAGGAAACCATGACTAGTGACCACAATCTGGAGATGCGAAACAACGACAAGAAGTTAATTCTGGTTCTGTTGCATTTGGAAAAACAAATTAGGAGCATGTACAGTACCCCAATTTCACATTTAATTGGATGAAAAGACGTTCTTGCACAAACCGTATAAAATAGAACAAGGATTGCAGAGTGCATCTTAATTTTTCCTCTAAACCTTAAGACTACTACATTATTGATCCCTCAATGCACTGCATGTTTCCCAAGACAAATATGATTGCAAGACAGATAAATATGATTCATGAATGGGTTGATCAAAACTTGTGGTAGGGAAATATGATTGCCATTTGCCATGTCTGTGGATTAACTAAATTGAATCCTAACTGATACAGGATTCGCAACAAACCACGGCAGATCACAGTGATGAAAGGGTACCAAAGCTTGGCATGACATTTTTATCTGAAGAGGAAGCTTATTTATTTTATAACAAGTATGCTGAAACTATCGGTTTCAGCATCAGAAGAAGTAGTGGCCATAAAGTGAAGAACTCTTCTGTATTTCACCAACGCACATTTACATGCTCTCGTCAAGGTACATGTTACTTCTAATTTGTTTGGATTCTAACCACTTATTTATGCTCTAAGACAAGTACTACAACTCAAAGGCCACCGGCAAGAAGATAAAAGAGAGGACACATTCAGTTACAGTAGGCCTGAAACACGATGTGGTTGTAATGCTCGCATGAAGATAAGCCTTAAAAATGCTTTTTATTGTGTGTATGAATTCGAGGCATCACATAACCACACTCTTGCTCATGGAATCATGGCCCAGTACTTGAGATCCCAGAGAAAAGTAACATAAGCACATATAGCAAATGCTGAGGTTGCAAAGTCAGTAGGCATTTCAAATAAAGCAACATTCGATTTGATGGCCAAGGAAGCATGTGGAAGTGAAAACCTTGGCTTTATACGTGAAGATTTGAAAAATCGTTTGTACCCAAAGAGAACAATAAAAGCAAAGAATGATGACACTGGGGGAGTATTAGAGTACATGGAGAAGAAGGTCTCAGAAGATGTCAACTTCTTCTATTCAATTCAAGTTGATGAAGATGAGTTGATAACTAATATTTTTTGGACTGACTCGAAAATGGTATCAGACTACGCATTATTCGGCGATGTTATATGCTTTGACACCACATACAGGAAACTAGATGATGGACGCCCATTTGGTTTGATTGTTGGGGTGAATAATCATCAAAAAACTGTTGTCTTTGGCGCCGCACTTCTCTATGATGAAACTGCTGCAAGCTTTGCTTGGCTTTTCAGAACTTTCTTAAAAGTTATGTATGGGAAACATCCACGTACAATTCTCACCGATGAAGATGCAGCAATGGCAAAGGCAATCCGTAAAGTGTTCCCTCATTCTCACCATAGACTTTGCGTGTGGCATATGAATCAAAATGCTTGCAAGCATCTCGCTGGAGTTGTTGATGAATATAAGAAATTCAATGTTGATTTTCAACATTGTATATATGATATAGAAGAGGAAGATGAATTTGTAAGTGCATGGAATAAAATGATTGACAAGTATGGACTAGGTGACAATGCATGGTTGCAAAGGCTATTTGAGAAGAAAGAACAGTGGGCACTAGTATATGGTAAAAATACGTTCTCTGCCCACATGAGCACTACCCAACGAAGTGAAAGCATGAACAATGAACTAAAGAGGTACATTAGTGTTAAATATGACATGCTTACTTTCTTTGAGCATTTTGAACGGCTAGTTTCAGATAAAAGATGTGAAGAGGTGAAGTATGACTTTAAAGCAACACAAACTACTCCGAAGTTGAAGGCTGAATCAAGCTATATGCTAACACAAGCTGCAGCTACATATACTCCAGCAATATTCAAGATGTTTCAAGATCAAGTGCTTCGGACTCTGAACTACGACACATTGCTTTGTGATGAAAGTGACACAGAGTTGAAGATTTATGTAGTAAAATTTCATGGCACACAACGGGAGCATGTTGTTAGATTCATTCCAAAAGAAGAAAAGGTTAGTTGCAGCTGCAGAAGGTTTGAGTTTTCTGAAATCCTTTGCTCTCATTGCTTGAAGGTACTTGATATTAATAATATCAAGCATATCCCTGGAGAATATATCTTGAAAAGATGGACAATTGATGCCAAAGTTCTAGATATAACAAGCAAATGCAACCCGCATGAGAACCTAAAAGCAAGAATGTCCAATCGCTACAAGGAACTGTGCAGAATGTTCTTGAAAATAGCTGCTCGTGCCGCTGAGTCAGAAGACTCATACAATAAGGCTGCTAAATTTGCAGAGCAATTAGCACAAGATGTGGAGAAATGCTTGAAGATTAGAGCTGATCCAGATTTGGGAGACTCGTGTACTAAAGAAGGTGCATATTATACTAATAATAATTTCCTAGACTATTGACAAACAAAGACTGATGTTTACCATTACAGTGGCAGCAGGAGTGAACATCCCCTGTAGCAGAATTTCAAAACATAATGATGGGCTTGCAAAGCCAAAAGGTATGAAGGTCAAGGAGAAGACTGTCAAAGGATCAAAAAGGCCTGTTGGTGGATTTGAGAAAGCAACTTCAAAGAAGAAAAGGAACACAGATGATATTGTACAACTAGAGCCTCATGGCACCTCAAAGGTATTATACTTCGTCGCTTTGTGTCTTATAAAACCTTCAACATTATTAACCTTTTGAATCATTTTTGATAGGCCCCTTCGGAGAAACCAACTTCAAAGAAGAAAAAGAACAAAAAAGTTATTGTACAACTACAACCTCATGGCCTCTCAAAGGTATAACGTTGTTGCTTGTTTCTTATAAAACACTCAATTGTATTGACCTTTCTCTATCATTTTCAACAGGGTCCTTTGGAATTTTTCGGTAACCAAATGGGTGCATATCAATTAGACTACAACACTATCCTAAATGCCTCAATGCAACCATCAATTGATAATACCATCCCGATGCCACTGCATACCCAACAACTGTTGGCGGGATTCCAACCATACAACACAACAGTGGTAGAAGCAGTCCACTCTTTCAAGTTTACGATTTTTTTAAACTTCATTGAAACTGAACTTTGCTACTTTGTGCACAGGGTCATCCGACAGACCACATGTCCACCTATTTACAGCAGCAGAACTCTGCTCAGCCAACACCTATCAAAAATGCTACAATGTAGCCATCAACTGGTCTGAGCTTCCCCATGCAACCACAAACCCAAGCACCACACAACACTCCAGTGGTACAACATTCCACCCTTTCGAGTTTTCCAGTTTTTAAACTTCACTGAAACTGATAGTTGCTACTTTGTGCACAGGGTCATCCGACAAACCACATGTCCACCTATATACAAAAGCATAACTCTGCTCAACCAACACCTATCCTAAATGCTATAATGCAACCATCAACTGGTCCGAGCTTTCCGATGCAACCACAAACCCAAGCACCACACAATACTCCAGTGGTATAACATTCCCCCCTTTTGAGTTTTCCAGCATTTTAAACTTCATTTAAACTGAAAGTTCCTACGTTGTGCACAGGGTCATCCGACAAACCACAAGTACACCTTTTTAGAACAGAAGAACTCTGCTCTGAATCCCTGCCTGATAGAACCCATTGGAGCCTCTAACTATAGTTCGATGACAGGAGAAAATCAAGGCCTCCTTCTTCAACCGAAGGCGACATCTATTGTAAATGCTACAATGCAGCCATCAGTTGGTCACACCATCCTGATGCCACCACAGACCCAAGACCCACACTATACTCCAGTGGTATAACATTCCATACTTCCAAGTTTTCCAATTTCTCAACTTCAATGAAACTGAAATTGCTACCTTTCTGCCCAGGGTCATCCGAAAAATCACATGTCTACCTATTTACAGCAGCAACAATCGGCGCAGAATCCCTCAGTGCAAAGGACCATTGGAACCTCTACCTCTAGTGTGACGACAGGACAAAACCAAGCCTTCCTCAATCAACCGAAGCCAACATGATCTATTTTGTTGTCGCGAGTTTTATCTCATGTGTGTTTTGACTTCAAAGTTGCAAATAATTTTTATTAGAACTTGTATGTACCATCAACTGAATGCTACTAAATGTCCCCAATCAAATATACTAGTTCATATATATTTTTTAATTGCGTACTAATTCATAGAATTAGCTGTGAACAATTTTCCACAAGCATCGTTCTCATATGAGCCTCTAAGCTATCCTTGTCTCATTTTAAGTTACGATGACCGGGATCCCAATGATCCATTTCAATTATGCATAATATATGTACACTGAACCATCTATCTGAATGTCATGCTTAGAGGCATAGAGCGAGCAGAAAACAAATTGACAATCAGTCCGAATTTAGCATGTAAGGAATCTTAATTTAACTGAATGAAAGCAGAGTACTGGAATTGCTATTAGCCCTCCCTTCTCTGAATTTAACACGCATCTTAACTGAATGAAAGCAGAGTAATTGTCATCTTAACTGAATGTCATCCTTCTCTGAATTTAACACGCATGAGACTGGAATGACACAAGAAGAAGAGGAAATTACCTGTGTTATGCGGAGGTAATACTCCATGTATGAGCTGCAGTTCCTTTCTTCTTCCTATCTGAGTACCAATTTGATGGCGCCGATGCTGATTCTCGACGTCCTTCCCCTCTATACTCGGCCCCTCCTCCACAAGCCCGAGCACCCGCCAAGGACACGCCAACCCCTTGCGTGGCCGTCCCACATGCTCCCGCTAGGCTCCGCATCTCAGACCAGCGAGGACAGCGCCGTGGAGGATCCCGTCCCCATGGAACTGCTGTGCGACTAGGTCGAGCAGGCGGACCACGGCGGCGGCCAGCCGAGCCGGGACGCTGATTCAGCAGGCGGACCACGGCGCCGGCCAGCCGAGCCGGGGATGCTGATTCAGCAGGCGCACGCGGGCGGCGGCCAGCCGGGAACCGGGATGGGGTGAGATGCGTGAGTGCGCACGCCCGAGTAGAAGCTGCACGGCAGCGCGACGAGATCCGCTCGATGGGCAGGAAGTGCTTGGAGGCTCGAGGAGCAGGAGCAGCAGAGGACATGGAAAGCTTCAGCTGAGCTTGAGTTCCGACCCAGGAGAGGGATGTGGATAAGGGATGTATCCATACAGACGGCAATCAGCATTAGGATCTGTATTCTGTTTTTTTTTTAGAGAAAATCCGCAGTGGGAGGGGGCTCACGCACAGCCGTGCGATGGCCGCGTCGCACCGATGGTCGCACGCCAAGGCCGCAGGCAAGCCGCGTCCGTTAAGAACCCCACGCCTTTATTGTCGGCGAAGGAAGGCGAACGAGGAAAGCCTAGCCGCCTGAGGAAGGAACGCCAAGATCCGCAAGGTACGCTCACCAAAACCTACAGAAACATCCCAGACTGCAACCCAATCCATGGTGTGTGTGCCTGCCGAGGCTGGCCAGCGGTGGTGATTAGTGAGTCGTGACAAACTTATCCCTAATCGACCCCCCAGATCCGCAACGTAGGGGGCGGAGGTTGTGGATCCGCCGCTAGCCGGCTGGTTGGAGGTAGCGATTCATGACGGATTTGTCATCCTAATCCCTAACTAATATTGTTCGCAGGCCGGCGACCATGGCAGCGGTTCAGTGCGCAGCGAGGAGGCTCGGTGGCTCCCTGCTCCAGCGAACGCAGGCGGCGGTCGCGGCGGACGGATGCCAGGTCGCGCCAAGCAGCCTGATGCGCTGCCGCGGGCTCTCCAGCGAGGTCCCCAGCGAGGTATCTGAACCAAAATTGACATTTTTTTGGGTCATGATTTGTATATCTCAGGGCGTCAGGTATCGGTGTAGACAGCAATAATCGAATTCTGTGCAATTGAAACAAGAGCAAAATTACTTATCATCGTCATACTTGTTTAACCTGACCTGGTAGGTAATAGAAATAGAACTGCATGCAAATCATATCATTATAAGCAATCTTACTTTTTCCTGACCTTTTGCTCATCCCTTCAGCAAATATGATTCTCTGACTTCGTTTATCAATATACTGCAAGTATGATTCTGTGACTAGTTGATACAAATGCACAATGAAATAGAGTGTTCCTCCCGGGCACGGCGGTTGGAACCCTAGCCGCCGCTAGGAGAGGCCAAGCTTCCAGCGCCGTCCTCCGGCGGCCGGCGTCGACCTCGGTCATCGGTGGTGAGGGGGGTCGCCGGATCCACGCGTTCGTAATATAGGTTTTTAGGTTGTTCATCATCTTCGCTTAGGTGGCAGTGATGGCAGCGCTCAATAAAGATTCTTCAAATCCATCCCTAATGAGGCAATCGGTCCTATGGTGGATGGATTTGAAAACTAGTCTGTTCAAGTAAAGATGGCGTGGCGGCGGCATTTGTTCCAGCGCCGGCGCGGAGCTTGGGAGGTAGTCCAGGAGCGGATGCAGATTATGGTCTACATCGGCGACATCTGGAAGATGATGGATCGTGTGCTGGGTTTGTGGTTCGTGGATGTCAGATATGGTTTTCAGCTCCGACGTCTTAGTCGTGCGGGGTGCCAGATGTGAAGTTCGATGGCGTGTCCGGGCGGTGTTGCCCCAGTCGGATTTGTTCAGTGGTAATGATTTCGTCTTTGGTGAGCCACCTTGAAGGTCCGCAAAGCTGCATATCAGCGATGAAACCGTATCGAACCATCGAGCTAGGGTGAGAAGGTGATCCGTCATTTTTTTTGATGGCTGTTATGGTGGCGTCGGAGGCAGCTGACGGATGTTGGTGTCACGTTCAGAGGATTCTTCGATCTTGATTGTATTTTTACTTCTTAGCTGATGTTCCTTTTTGTAAATGCTAGCGTTCTACTGTCTTATCAGTTTTTCTAGGAGTATATTTTCATTTGTACTATCTCCCTCTACCTGCAGGCGCATGATGTCCATCGAACATGCGGCTAAGAGTGTCGTATATGGAGCTGCCAAGTTGACTATTTCGTATGTGGCTGTTGTTACTGCTTTCCAGGCTTTTACCGAGGAAAACTAGTAGTGAACAAAAGATGCAAAGATGCGAACCAAAGATGGCCACGACATGTTTTTAGTTTAATTATAACCTCTGCAGTTTTGCTAGCTAGCACTATGCCATCGTACGTTGTGATATTGTGTGACACGGTATCATGTTATTATATCTCTTTATATCTATTCGAATAGACTGCCTGCATGCATGCATGAAACTGTAGCTTGATGCGAACACATGTGCATACCTTGTATGGTCACTGGCATGCATTGTTGGTGTTACACTGTTACTCTAGTGCTTCGGTCTCGAATTAATTCCAATAAAATTCACTCTCTGAAACCAATTTAAGTAGCTTGTAATAGGGGCCATACAATTAGAACTATGACACTACCCTCTCACTGAATGAATCTGAAATACCAATCTTCTCTACTTCTAAAAGGGGAGTTGGTATGCAAGTACGCACGGTTTACTTTTACCTCCCCGGTTTGTTTTCGCCTCCACCTCCCATCACCATCCCTCCATGCTGTTTTTTGGTGCCTGCTTTCGCAGGTGCCAATTCAATTCAATTCAATCACATAAATATTATGTAATTAAGAATACATAAATTACACCATATATGTGAGATCGCCTTCCTAAAAAATAAATAGAAGGACTTCGATTAGAGAGAAAATTAATTTCATGCTTATATTAGGTTGTACATTAGTTACACATAATTATGTGATTGGATATAAATTGCGCGCTAAACATGTTGATCGTTTATGGAGCAATCTAGGTTGTTTGATTGATATTGTTCGATGACTAAGATTAATTGGATTTGCCTTTTCGAGTCTTTTTATATTGGTATTGTCCGATGGCGAATGGTACGAGTGGTCGAGTTGGGAGGCCCATTGTGATGGCAGAGCCGTGCAAGCATGGAGGGGTGACAACGCATGTTTTGGCAGTGGCACAAGCGGATATGATATGTAGGAAGTCTTCTTTTACGCGAGGAGAGAGGCATTTTTGGAGGAGGAGCTAATGTGGTGGAACGTGTGTGGCACGTGATTTTTTGGCTGATGTTTTTTCAGTTATGTGATATGGTGTGATGATTTGTTTTCTAATGAAGGTGTAAGTAAGATGCAATGATTTCTAATTAAGGTGTTGTGGAAATTATGGTTGATGTGATGATTTTTTTCCTAATTAAGGTGCAATGATTCCTATTAGGGTGTTGGGGAGATGATTAAAATTAAGTAGTAAATATGTGAATTTGATGCAATACAATATTGGGGCAATCCAGTTCATTGATGGATGATGGATATGTGGCTGAGATGCAATGTGTTTGGTGAACTCGCTTGTTTAACAATAGTGGAGATAATTGATATGCAATGATTCCTATTAAGGTGTCATGGAGATGGCTAAAATTAATTAGTAAATATGTTAATTTGATGTGATATAATATTGGGGCAATCCGGTCCATTGATGGATGGTGGATATGCGGCTGAGATACAATATTTTTTCCTCAACTCGCTTCTTTAATAGTAGTGATGGATATGGAGATGAATATGGTGATCATTATCTTCACTATTGAATCACAATCACAACCTTCCCTTCAATAATAGCAGGGTAGAGATATGCATTTTTTGTTAGTCTGTAGAAATGCATAGACATTTAGCTAGTTACCATAATGTGGTATCCATATTCCTTCATTCAGGACATTACTACTCATGAAAAAAGAGGGGGAGGAAGGGCTGGAAAGAATTGTGGAAATAATATATAAGAAAATAAAAGATAGGAAAGAAAAAGAAAAAGAAAAAGAAAAAACAAGTTCAATTTTTTTGAAGGTGTTGTTTATAAGTCTGTGGCAATGATAGTGAAATAAGGAAAAAATATGGAACATTTGGCAAGTACCACCTGACAGGCACTCAACAAAGATGGATAGTGCTAACGAGACGATTACTTTGCCATGTGCACGTCAGGAGACACTCGACAAACAGTAATGCTACACACACGGACTAATACGGGGTTATTACGGGGGTTGTTCCACTTGGCTATTTGTCATTGGGCATCGGAGAAAATCGGCCCACACCCCCCTGGAAATCAGGGAGAGTAGAAAAACGGCCATTTGTCCCAGTTCGTAAGGCTCATTTGTCCCGGTTCTTGAACCAGGACTAAAGGGTCATTACTAAAGCCCTAGGCCTTTAGTTCCGGTTCTTACACGAACCGGGACAGATGGGCCTCCACGTGTCCGGTGTGGCGAGCCCAGGCAGGACGCCCTTTGGTCCCGGTTGGTGGCACCAACCAGGACCAATAGGCGTCCACGCGTCAGCAGCTGGCAGGAGCTTAGGTTTTTTTTGAAAGAAGGTGGTTTAGGGGTTTTGGGGGGTTAATTTAGGTGTTTCATATATTGTGTTAGCTAGCTAATTAATATAGAGAAGTGTCCTCTCTTATCTCCGTGCTTGGTCGACGCTACGTACTATACGTATAGAGAGGATTCGACACGCTAGCTAGTAAGCAAATGAAGGAAATAGAAGATCGTCATGAACATATGCATACAGAGAGAAGTGATATCGACCTCTCCTTCTCCGAGAGATTGGTCGAACAACAAGTTTTCGTATATCTATCCGACGCTACTGGCTACATATATACAATATAAGATCTCTTACAATATAATCCCCTAATTATATATGAACTCAAGGTCCACATGGTATTCTTCGTCTTTATCGATCACGTGGTCAAGAAAGAATGCCGCAAATTCCTCTTGAATTGCTCGCATACGATCTGGTGGTAGGAGTTCATCCCGCATCCGAAATATCTAATTTGAAGAAGGGGGTCAATACATATATATGAATCAATGAAACTCAACACAAATGATGGTAATAAAATAAAATTGTGAATATTATTGTTTACGCACTTCATATTGTTTGTCAGAGTAGCCCCGCTCATAGGTCGTGTGGCGGATGGACTCGCAAACGTAGTATCCACAGTAATTATTTCCGGCTTCCTGCCACAACCACTTTACAAGAAAGAGAGGTCAATCAAACTGATAAGAAAGCATGCTAAATGGTATTGATGAAACTAGCGCTTGAATCACTAGGAGATGCGCGGAACATGCTAGTAGTACTTACTTTCGGGTGTTTAAATTGCAGCTTCTTCGGCAGTCCCGGAGCTTTTGAGGTGAATTTTGTCCGAACCCTGCCAGACAAAGAAAACAATTACTTGATACCAGGAAATGAACAAAGTTGCCGATATGGTGCGATAATGATCGATTTAACTTACTTCTCGAGCATTACAGTCATGTCCGCATAGTCCTGGGTATCTTTTCGTCTCGAGTCTAAGACGGTTACTAGTCCCTGCTCAAGTTTAATCTCTAGGAGAATATAGTGGAACCTGCGCACGCATGCATAACTCATCAATTACATTACTATAACCTGGACTAATAAGGGAAACCGAATATGCACAAGACAGTAACACTCACTTGAAGTTGTAAGGAAAGAGTATTATAGCTTTGTTTTGATTTAATACGAACGATCGTAGCAAGTTGGCCTCGGTCTCTTTGGCCTTAAATTCAACTGTATATGCATCTATGAGATTTGTGTTAATGAACCCAATATCACCGATTTGCCTTTTCTTCAATTCGGCGGTCTTCAATCTGCATAATATAGTGAGGATAATTATATATACATGCAATGAAAGAGCTGACATATATATAGAGACTTAATGACAGAAGTAGTACTTACATACAGTAGCAAGTGACCGTTAATTTATTGAGGGCCTGTTGATTGAAAAACTGGAAGAACTCCTCAAATGGAACATTCAACAGATCAATTCCAACGAGGTCATGCTCCTCTTTAACTCTCAGCGTCAAAGTATTCATCCCCCCGGACTCTCTGCAGGTTTTCATGTACCAATCATGGAATCTTCGCATCATCGTTGTTAGAGATTTTTCATCTTTGATGAGAGGCTTCCCGTAATGGTATCTGTGTTCGTCCACCTCCAAGAAATCATAATCTACATCGTTGGGCAGGTAATCTCCAAGATTGGTATAACCAGGCACCATCCTCGGATCATTAGCGATGATATCGTTAGACACCTTGAGCGGGGGGCACGATTGGTTCGCTTGTTCGCCGAGCTGGGCAATTTTTTCCCAGCTCGTCATTCTTTTAACCTTTGATCACTGATAGTACTTCCCGAATGCTCCACTTCGATAAATGACCTTTCAATAATGCGCTCATAGTTGCCTTTCGGCGGAGACTTTGGTGGTTTCTTTAGGGCAGCCAGAGTGCGCATCGCTTTCACCGGATCTATCTTCTCCTCCGGAGGTGGATGTTTCTTTGCTTTCACCCCATCAAAGAAGTCCCTCACTTCGGCTTGCACGTTCTTCGTGGTTTCCTCCACGGTCCTCTCATATGGTAACTTCTCTAGAGGCTTGAGAGATGGACCGAATCTGTATTGCCTCCCGCCTCTGGCTGTACTGCTAGACGCCGTCCGAGCAGACGGAGTGGCTGCGGCTGTCTTCTTTCGTTGCTTACGAGGTGGAGGAGAAGGACTATGACGCGCCGGAGCGGCGGCGGGTCTCTTCCGCCCTTGCTGGCGAGGCAGAGAAGGAGGAGGCTGCTGGTGTTGGGGAACGTAGTAATTTCAAAAAATTTCCTACGCACACGCATGATCATGGTGATGCATAGCAACGAGAGGGGAGAGTGTGATCTACGTACCCTTGTAGATCGACAACGGAAGCGTTTGGTTGATGTAGTCGTACGTCTCTACGGCCCGACCGATCAAGCACCGAAACTACGGCACCTCCGAGTTCTAGCACACGTTCAGCTCGATGACGATCCCCGGACTCTGATCCAGCAAAGTGTCGTGGAAGAGTTCCGTCAGCACGACGGCGTGGTGACGATCTTGATGTACTACTGTCGCAGGGCTTCGCCTAAGCACCGCTACAATATTACCGAGGACTATGGTGGCAGGGGGCGCCGCACACGGCTAAGAATATGATCACGTGGATCAACTTGTGTCCCTCTGGGGTGCCCCTGCCTCCGTATATAAAGGTTCAAGGGGGGGAGGCCGGCCGGCCATCATAGGGCGCGCCAGGAGGAGTCCTACTCCCTCCTGGAGTAGGACTTCTCCCCCAATCCTAGTTGGAATAGGATTCGCGAGGTGGAAAAAAGAGAGAGAGAAAGGAGGGGGGCGCCGGTGAAGGAAATATGCCCTAGAGGAAATAATAAAGTTATTATTTATTTCCTTATTTCATGATAAATGTTTATTATTCATTCTAGAATTGTATTAACCGGAAACATAATACATGTGTGAATACATAGACAAACAAAGTGTCACTAGTATGCCTCTACTTGACTAGCTCGTTAATCGAAGATGGTTATGTTTCCTAACCATAAACAAAAGAGTTGTTATTTGATTAACGGGATCACATCATTGGGAGAATGATGTGATTGACATGACCCATTCCATTAGCTTAGCACCCGATCGTTTAGTATGTTGCTATTGCTTTCTTCATGGCTTATACATGTTCCTATAACTATGAGATTATGCAACTCCCGTTTACCGGAGGAACACTTTGGGTACTACCAAACATCACAACGTAACTGGGTGATTATAAAGGAGTACTACAGGTGTCTCCAAAGGTACATGTTGGGTTGGCGTATTTCGAGATTAGGTTTTGTCACTCCGATTGTCGGAGAGGTATCTCTGGGCCCTCTCGGTAATGCACATCACTTAAGCCTTGCAAGCATTGCAACTAAATGAGTTAGTTGCGGGATGATGTATTACAGAACGAGTAAAGAGACTTGCCGGTAACGAGATTGAACTAGGTATTGGAATACCGACGATCGAATCTCGGGCAAGTAACATACCAATGACAAAGGGAACAACGTATGTTGTTATGCGGTCTGACCGATAAAGATCTTCGTAGAATATGTAGGAGCCAATATGGGCATCCAGGTCCCGCTATTGGTTATTGACCGGAGACGTGTCTCGGTCATGTCTACATTGTTCTCGAACCCGTAGGGTCCACACGCTTAAGGTTACGATGACAGTTATATTATGAGTTTATGCATTTTGATGTACCGAAGGTTGTTCGGAGTCCCGGATGTGATCACGGACATGACGAGGAGTCTCGAAATGGTCGAGACATAAAGATTGATATATTGGAAGCCTATGTTTGGATATCGGAAGTGTTTCGGGTGAAATCGGGATTTTACCGGAGTACCGGGAGGTTACCGGAACCCCCCCGGGAGCTATATGGGCCTTAGTGGGCCTTAGTGGAAAAGAGAAGGGACTGCCCAAGATGGGCTGCGCGCCTCCCTCCCTCCCCTAGTCCTATTAGGACAAGGAGAGGTGGCCGGCCCCCCTCTCTCTTTTCCCCCTCCGCGAATCCTATTCCAACTAGGATTGGGGGGGGGGGGGAATCCTACTCCCAGAGGGAGTAGGACTCTCCTAGCGCGCCACCCTTGGCCGGACAGCCTCCCCCCTCTAGTCCTTTATATACGGAGACAGGGGCACCCCAGAAAGACACAAGTTGATCCACGTGATCTATTCCTTAGCCGTGTGCGGCGCCCCAGCCACCATAGTCCTTGATAATACTGTAGCGGAGTTTAGGCGAAGCCCTGCTGCTGTAGTGCATCAAGATCGTTACCACGCCGTCGTGCTGACGGAACTCTTCCCCGACACTTTGCTAGATCGGAGTCCGGGGATCGTCATCGAGCTGAACGTGTGCTCGAACTTGGAGGTGCCGTAGTTTCGGTGCTTGATCGGTTGGAGCGTGAAGACGTACGACTACATCAACCAAACGCTTCCGTTGTCGATCTACTAGGTATGTAGATCACACTCTCCCCTCGTTGCTATGCATCACATGATCTTGCGTGTGCATAGGAATTTTTTTGAAATTACTACGAAACCCAACAGTGGCATCCGAGCCTAGGTTATTTATGTTGATGTTATATGCACGAGTAGAACACAAGTGAGTTGTGGGCGATATAAGTCATACTGCCTACCAGCATGTCATACTTTGCTTCGACGGCATTGTTGGACGAGACGACCCGGACCAACATTACGCGTACGCTTACGCGAGACCGGTTCCCCCGACGTGCTTTGCACATAGGTGGCTTGCGGGCGACTGTCTCTCCAACTTTTGTTGAACCAAGTATGGCTACGCCCGGTCCTTGCGAAGGTTAAAACGGAGTCAAATTGACAAACTATCGTTGTGGTTTTGATGCGTAGGTAAGATTGGTTCTTGCTTAAGCCCGTAGCAGCCACGTAAAACTTGCAACAACAAAGTAGAGGACGTCTAACTTGTTTTTGCAGGGCATGTTGTGATGTGATATGGTCAAGACATGATGCTGAATTTTATTGTATGAGATGATCATGTTTTGTAACCGAGTTATCAGCAACTGGCAGGAGCCATATGGTTGTCGCTTTATTGTATGCAATGCAATCGCGCTATAATGCTTTACTTTATCACTAAGCGGTAGCGATAGTCGTGGAAGCATAAGATTGGCGAGACGACAACGATGCTACGATGGAGATCAAGGTGTCGCGCCGGTGACGATGGTGATCATGACGGTGCTTCGGAGATAGGGATCACAGGCACAAGATGATGATGGCCATATCATATCACATATATTGATTGCATGTGATGTTTATCTTTTATGCATCTTATCTTGCTTTGATTGACGGTAGCATTATAAGATGATCTCTCACTAAATTATCAAGAAGTGTTCTCCCTGAGTATGCACCGTTGCGAAAGTTCTTCGTGCTGAGACACCACGTGATGATCGGGTGTGATAGGCTCTACGTTCAAATACAACGGGTGCAAAACAGTTGCACACGCGGAATACTCAGGTTATACTTGACGAGCCAAGCATATACAGATATGGCCTCGGAACACGGAGACTGAAAGGTCGAGCGTGAATCATATAGTAGATATGATCAACATAACGATGTTCACCAATGAAACTACTCCATCTCACGTGATGATCGGACATGGTTTAGTTGATTTGGATCACGTGATCACTTCGAGGATTAGAGGGATGTCTATCTAAGTGGGAGTTCTTAAGTAATATGATCAATTGAACTTAAATTTATCATGAAACTTAGTCCTGGTAGTATTTTGCAAATTATGTTGTAGATCAATAGCTCGCGTTATTGCTTCCATGTGTTTATTTTGATATGTTCCTAGAGAAAATTGTGTTGAAAGATGTTAGTAGCAATGATGCGGATTGGATCCGTGATCTGAGGTTTATCCTCATTGCTGCACAGAATAATTATGTCCTTGATGCACCGCTAGGTGACGGACCTATTGCAGGAGCAGATGCAGACGTTATGAACGTTTGGCTAGCTCAATATGATGACTACTTGATAGTTTAGTGCACCATGCTTAATGGCTTAGAATCGGGACTTCAAAGACGTTTTGAACGTCATGGAGCATATGAGATGTTCCAGGAGTTGAAGTTAATATTTCAAGCAAATACCCGAGTTGGGAGATATGAAATCTCCAACAAGTTCTATAGCTAAAAGATGGAGGAGAATCGCTCAACTAGTGAGCATATGCTCAGATTGTCTGAGTACTATAATCGCTTGAATCAAGTGGGAGTTAATCTTCCAGATAAGATAGTGATTGACAGAATTCTCTAGTCACCATCACCAAGTTAGTAGAACTTTGTGATGAACTATGATATGCAAGGGATAACGGAAACGATTCCCAAGCTCTTCGTAATGCGGAAATTGACGAAAGTAGAAATCGAGAAAAATATCAAGTGTTGATGGTAGACAAGACCACTAGTTTCAAGAAAAGGGAAGAGGAAAGAAGGGGAACTTCAAGAAGAACAGCAAGCAAGTTGCTGCTCAAGTGAAGAAGCCCTAAGTCTGGTCCTAAGACTGAGACTAAGTGTTTCTATTGCAAAGGGACTGGTCACTGGAAGCGAAACTACCCCAAGTGATTGGCAGATAAGAAGGATGGCAAAGTGAACATAAGTATATTTGATATACATGTTATTGATGTGTACTTTACTAGTGTTTATAGCAACCCCTCAGTATTTGATACTAGTTCAGTTGCTAAGATTAGTAACTCGAAACGGGAGTTGCAGAATAAACAGAGACTAGTTAAGGGTGAAGTGACGATGTGTGTTGGAAGTGGTTCCAAGATTGATATGATCATCATCGCACACTCCCTATACTTTCGGGATTAGTGTTGAACCTGAATAAGTGTTATTTGGTGTTTGCGTTAAGCATGATTATGATTTGATCATGTTTATTTTAATACTGTTATTCATTTAAGTAAGAGAATAAATTGTTGTTCTGTTTACATGAATAAAACCTTATATGGTTACACACCCAATGAAAATAATTCGTTGGTTCTCGATCGTAGTGATACACATAATCATAATATTGAAACCAAAAGATGCAAAGTTAATAATGATAGTGCAACTTATTTGTGGCACTACCGTTTAGGTCATATTGGTGTAAAGCGCATGAAGAAACTCCATGCCGATGGGCTTTTGGAATCAATTGATTATGAATCAGTTGATGCTTGCGAACCATGCCTCATGGGCAAGATGACTAAGACTCTGTTCTTCGGAACAATGGAGCGAGCAACAGATTTGTTGGAAATCATACATACTGATGTATGTGGTCCGATAAATATTGAGGCTCGCAACAAGTATCATTATTTTCTGATCTTCACAGATGATTTGAGCAGATATGAGTATATCTACTTGATAAAACATAAGTCTGAAACATTTGAAAAGTTCAAAGAATTTTAGAGTGAAGTGAAAAATCATCGTAACAAGAAAATAAAGTTTCTACGATCTGATCGCAGAGAAGAGTATTTGGGTTACGAGTTTGGCCTTTAGTTTAAAACAATGTGAAATAGTTTCACTACTCATGCCACTTGGAACACCATAGTGTAATGGTGTGTCCGAACGTCATAACCGTACTTTATTAGATATAGTGCGATCTATGATGTCTCTTACCGATCTACCACTATCGTTTTGGGGTTATGCATTAGAGACAGCTGCATTCACGTTAAATAGGGCACCATCTAAGTCCGTTGAGACGACACAACTGTGGTTTGGCAAGAAACCAAAGTTGTCGTTTCTTAAAAGTTTGGGGCTGCGATGCTTATGTGAAAAAGCTTCAACCTGATAAGCTCGAACCCAAATCGGAGAAATGTGTCTTCATAGGATATCCAAAGGAGACTATTGGATACACCTTCTATCACAGATCCGAAGGCAAGACTTTTGTTGCTAAATTCAGAAACTTTCTGGAGAAGGAGTTTCTCTCGAAAGAAGTGAGTGGGAGGAAAGTAAAACTTGACGAGGTAACTGTACCTGCTCCCTTATTGGAAAGTAGTTCATCACAGAAATCTGTTCCTGTGACTACTACACCAATTAGTGAGGAAGCTAATGATGATGATCATGTAACTTCAGATCAAGTTACTACCAAATCTCATAGGTAAACCAGAATGAGACCCGCACCAGAGTGGTACGGTAATCCTGTTCTGGAAGTCATGTTACTAGACCATGACGAACTTGCGAACTATGAGGAAGCGATGATGAGCCCAGATTCCGCGAAATGGTTTGAGGCCATGAAATCTGAGATATGATCCATGTATGAGAACAAAGTATGGACTTTGATGGATTTGCCCGATGATCGGCAAAGCCATAGAAAATAAATGGATCTTCAAGAGGAAGACGGACGCTGATAGTAGTGTTACTATCTACAAAGCTAGAATTGTCGCAAAAGGTTTTCGACAAAGTTCAAGGTGTTGACTACGATGAGAGTTTCTCACTCGTATCTATGCTTAAGTCTGTCCGAATCATGTTAGCAATTGCCGGATTTTATGAAATCTGGCAAATGGATAAACAAAACTGCATTCCTTAATAGATTTATTAAAGAAGAGTTGTATATGATACAACCAGAACGTTTTGTCAATCCTAAAGGTGCTAACAAAATATGCAAGCTCCAGCGATCCATCTATGGACTGGTGCAAGCATCTCGGAGTTGGAATATACGCTTGATAAGTTGATCAAAGCATATAAGTTTTATATAGACTTGCGGTGAAGCCTGTATATACAAGAAAGTGAAGTGGGAGCACTACATCATTTCTGATAAGTATATGTGTATGACATATTGTTGATCGGAAATAATGTAGAATTATTCTGCAAAGCATAAAGGAGTGTTTGAAAGGAGTTTTTCAAAGAAAGACCTCGGTAAAGCTGCTTACATATTGAGTATCAAGATCTATAGAGATAGATCAAGATGCTTGATAAGTTTTTCAATGAGTACATACCTTGACAAGATTTTGAAGTAGTTCAAAATGGAACAGTCAAAGAAAAAGTTTCTTGCCTGTGTTACAAGGTGTGAAGTTGAGTAAGACTCAAAGCCCGACCACGGCAGAAGATAGAAAGAGAATGAAAGTCATTCCCTATGCCTCAACCATAGGTTTTATAAAGTATGCCATGCTGTGTACCAGATCTATTGTATACCCTACCACTGAGTTTGGCAAGGGAGTACAATAGTGATCTAGGAGTAGATCACTGGACAATGGTCAAAAATTATCCTTAGTGGAATAAGGATATGTTTCTCGATTATGGAAGTGACAAAAGGTTTGTTGTAAAGGGTTACGTCGATGCAAGTTTTGACACTAATCTAGATGAATCTAAGTCTCAATCTAGATACATATTGAAAGTGGGAGCAATTAGCTAGAGTAGCTCCATGCAGAGCATTGTTGACATAAATATTTGCAAAATACTTACGGATCTGAATATAACAGACCCGGTGACTAAAATTATCTCACAAGCAAAGCATGATCACACCTTAGTACTCTTTGGGTGTTAATCACATAGCGATGTGAACTAGATTAATGACTCTAGTAAAACCCTTTGGGTGTTGGTCACATATCGATGTGGACTATGGGTGTTAATCACATGGTGATGTGAACTATTGCTGTTAAATTACATAGCGATGTGAACTAGATTATTGACTCTAGTGCAAGTGGGAGACTGAAGGAAATATGCCCTAGAGGCAATAATAAAGTTATTATTTATTTCCTTTTTTCATGATAAATGTTTATTATTCATGCTAGAATTGTATTAACCGGAAACATAATACCTGTGTGAATACATAGACAAACAAAGTGTCACTAGTATGCCTCTACTTGACTAGCTCGTTAATCGAAGATGGTTATGTTTCCTAACCATAAACAAAAGAGTTGTTATTTGATTAACGGGATCACATCATTGGGAGAATGATGTGATTGACATGACCCATTCCATTAGCTTAGCATCCGATCGTTTAGTATGTTGCTATTGCTTTCTTCATGACTTATACATGTTCCTATAACTATGAGATTATGCAACTCCCGTTTACCGGAGGAACACTTTGGGTACTACCAAACGTCACAACGTAACTGGGTGATTATAAAGGAGTACTACAGGTGTCTCCAAAGGTACATGTTGGGTTGGCGTATTTCGAGATTAGGTTTTGTCACTCCGATTGTCGGAGAGGTATCTCTGGGCCCTCTCGGTAATGCACATCACTTAAGCCTTGCAAGCATTGCAACTAAATGAGTTAGTTGCGGGATGATGTATTACAGAACGAGTAAAGAGATTTGCTGGTAACGAGATTGAACTAGGTATTGGAATACCGACGATCGAATCTCGGGCAAGTAACATACCGATGACAAAGGGAACAAAGTATGTTGTTATGCGGTCTGACCGATAAAGATCTTCGTAGAATATGTAGGAGCCAATATGGGCATCCAGGTCCCGCTATTGGTTATTGACCGGAGATGTGTCTCGGTCATGTCTACATTGTTCTCGAACCCGTAGGGTCCGCACGCTTAAGGTTACGATGACAGTTATATTATGAGTTTATGCATTTTGATGTACTGAAGATTGTTCGGAGTCCCGGATGTGATCACGGACATGACGAGGAGTCTCGAAATGGCCGAGACATAAAGATTGATATATTGGAAGCCTATGTTTGGATATCGGAAGTGTTCCGGGTGAAATCGGGATTTTACCGAAGTACCGGGAGGTTACCGGAACCCCCCGGGAGCTATATGGGCCTTAGTGGGCCTTAGTGGAAAAGAGAAGGGGCTGCCCAAGATGGGCTGCGCGCCTCCCTCCCTCCCCTAGTCCTATTAGGACAAGGAGAGGTGGCTGGCCCCCCCTCTCTCTTTTCCCCCTCCGCGAATCCTATTCCAACTAGGATTGGGGGGGGGGGCATCCTACTCCCAGAGGGAGTAGGACTCTCCTGGCGCGCCACCCTTGGCCGGCCAGCCTCCCCCCTCTAGTCCTTTATATACGGAGGCAGGGGCACCCCGGAAAGACACAAGTTGATCCACGTGATCTATTCCTTAGCCGTGTGCGGCGCCCCAGCCACCATAGTCCTTGATAATACTGTAGCGGAGTTTAGGCGAAGCCCTGCTGCTGTAGTGCATCAAGATCATCACCATGCCGTCGTGCTGACGGAACTCTTCCCCGACACTTTGCTGGATCGGAGTCCGGGGATCGTCATAGAGCTGAACGTGTGCTCGAACTCGGAGGTGCCGTAGTTTCGGTGCTTGATCGGTTGGATCGTGAAGACGTACGACTACATCAACCAAACGCTTCCGTTGTCGATCTACTAGGTATGTAGATCACACTCTCCCCTCGTTGCTATGCATCACATGATCTTGCGTGTGCGTAGGAAATTGTTTGAAATTACTACGAAACCCAACAGCCGGCCCCCTCTCTCCTTGTCCTATTCGGACTAGGGGGGAAGGGCGCGCGGCCCAGCCCTGGCCGCCTCTCCTCTTCTTCCACTAAGGCCCACTAAGGCCCATATAGCTCCCGGGGGGTTCCGGTAACCTCCCGGTACTCCGGTAAAATCCCGATTTCACCCGGAACACTTCCGATATCCAAACATAGGCTTCCAATATATCAATCTTTATGTCTCGACCATTTCGAGACTCCTCGTCATGTCCGTGATCACATCCGGGACTCCGAACAACCTTCAGGTACATCAAAACGCATAAACTCATAATATAACTGTCATCGTAACCTTAAGCATGCGGACCCTACGGGTTCGAGAACAATGTAGACATGACCAAGACATGTCTCCGGTCAATAACCAATAGCGGGACCTGGATGACCATATTGGCTCCTACATATTCTACGAAGATCTTTATCGGTCAGACCGCATAACAACATACGTTGTTCCCTTTGTCATCGGTATGTTACTTGCCCGAGATTCGATCGTCGGTATCCAATACCTAGTTCAATCTCGTTACCGGCAAGTCTCTTTACTCGTTCTGTAATACATCATCTCGCAACTAACTCATTAGTTGCATTGCTTGCAAGGCTTAAGTGATGTGCATTACCGAGAGGGCCCAGAGATACCTCTCCGACGATCGGAGTGACAAATCCTAATCTCGAAATACGTCAACCAAACATGTACCTTTGGAGACACCTGTAGAGCACCTTTATAATCACCCAGTTACGTTGTGACGTTTGGTAGCACACAAAGTGTTCCTCCGGCACACGGGTGTTACATAATCTCATAGTCATAGGAACATGTATAAGTCATGAAGAAAGCAATAGCAACATACTAAACGATCGGGTGCTAAGCTAATGGAATGGGTCATGTCAATCAGATCATTCAACTAATGATGTGATCCCGTTTAATCAAATGACAACTCTTTGTCCATGTTTAGGAAACATAACCATCTTTGATTAACGAGCTAGTCAAGTAGAGGCATACTAGTGACACTCTGTTTGTCTATGTATTCACACATGTATTATGTTTCCGGTTAATACAATTCTAGCATGAATAATAAACCTTTATCATGATATAAGGAAATAAATAATAACTTTATTATTGCCTCTAGGGCATATTTCCTTCAGTCTCCCACTTGCACTAGAGTCAATAATCTAGATTTACACAGTAATGATTCTAACACCCATGGAGCTTTGGTGTTGATCATGTTTTGCTCGTGGAAGAGGCTTAGTCAACGGGTCTGCTACATTCAGCTCCGTATGTATCTTGCAAATCTCTATGTCTCCCACCTGGACTAGATCCCGGATGGAATTGAAGCGTCTCTTGATGTGTTTGGTTCTCTTGTGAAATCTGGATTCCTTTGCCAAGGCAATTGCACCAGTATTGTCACAAAAGATTTTCATTGGACCCGATGCACTAGGTATGACACCTAGATCGGATATGAACTCCTTCATCCAGACTCCTTCGTTTGCTGCTTCCGAAGCAGCTATGTACTCCGCTTCACATGTAGATCCCACCACGACGCTTTGTTTAGAACTGCACCAACTGACAGCTCCACCGTTTAATGTAAACACGTATCTGGTTTGCGATTTAGAATCGTCCGGATCAGTGTCAAAGCTTGCATCAACGTAACCGTTTACGATGAGCTCTTTGTCACCTCCATATACGAGAAACATATCCTTAGTCCTTTTCAGGTACTTCAGGATGTTCTTGACCGCTGTCCAGTGATCCACTCCTGGATTACTTTGGTACCTCCCTGCTAAACTTATAGCAAGGCACACATCAGGTCTGGTACACAGCATTGCATACATGATAGAGCCTATGGCTGAAGCATAGGGAACATCTTTTATTTTCTCTCTATCTTCTGCAGTGGTCGGGCATTGAGTCTGACTCAACTTCACACCTTGTAATACAGGCAAGAACCCTTTCTTTGCTTGATCCATTTTGAACTTCTTCAAAATCTTGTCAAGGTATGTGCTTTGTGAAAGTCCAATTAAGCGTCTTGATCTATCTCTATAGATCTTTATGCCCAATATGTAAGCAGCTTCACCGAGGTCTTTCATTGAAAAACTCTTATTCAAGTAGCCTTTTATGCTATCCAGAAATTCTATATCATTTCCAATCAGTAACATGTCATCCACATATAATATCAGAAATGCTACAGAGCTCCCACTCACTTTCTTGTAAATACAGGCTTCTCCAAAAGTCTGTATAAAACCAAATGCTTTGATCACACTATCAAAGCGTTTATTCCAACTCCGAGAGGCTTGCACCAGTCCATAAATGGATCACTGGAGCTTGCACACTTTATTAGCTCCCTTCGGATCGACAAAACCTTCTGGTTGCATCATATACAACTCTTCTTCCAGAAATCCATTCAGGAATGCAGTTTTGACATCCATCTGCCAAATTTCATAATCATAAAATGCGGCAATTGCTAACATGATTCGGACAAACTTAAGCATCGCTACGGGTGAGAAGGTCTCATCGTAGTCAACCCCTTGAACTTTGTCGAAAACCTTTTGCGACAAGTCGAGCTTTGTAGACAGTAATATTACCGTCAGCGTCAGTCTTCTTCTTGAAGATCCATTTATTCTCAATTGCTTGCCGATCATCGGGCAAGTCAACCAAAGTCCATACTTTGTTCTCATACATGGATCCCATCTCACATTTCATGGCTTCAAGCCATTTTGTGGAATCTGGGCTCACCATCGCTTCTTCATAGTTCGTAGGTTCATCATGATCTAGCAGCATGATTTCCAGAACAGGATTACCGTACCACTCTGGCGCGGATCTCGCTCTGGTTGATCTACGAGGTTCAGTCGTATCTTGTCCTGAAGTTTCATGATCATTATCATTAGCTTCCTCACTAATTGGTGTAGGTGTCGCAGAAACAGTTTTCTGTGATGTACTACTTTCCAATAAGGGAGCAGGTACAGTTACCTCATCAAGTTCTACTTTCCTCCCACTCACATCTTTCGAGAGAAACTCCTTCTCCAGAAAGTTTCCGAATTTAGCAACAAAAGTCTTGCCTTCGGATCTATGATAGAAGGTGTATCCAATAGTTTCCTTTGGATATCCTATGAAGACACATTTCTCCGATTTGGGTTCGAGCTTATCAGGTTGAAGATTTTTCACATAAGCATCACAGCCCCAAACTTTCAGAAACGACAACTTTGGTTTCTTGCCAAACCATAGTTCATAAGGCGTCGTCTCAAAGGATTTTGATGGTGCCCTATTTAACGTGAATGCGGTCGTCTCTAAAGCATAACCCTAAAACGATAGCGGTAAATCAGTAAGAGACATCATAGAACGCACCATATCTAGTAAAGTACGATTACGATGTTCGGACACACCATTACGCTGTGGTGTTCCGGGTGGCGTGAGTTGCGAAACTATTCCGCATTGTTTCAAATGTACACCAAACTCATAACTCAAATATTCTCCTCCACGATCAGATCGTAGAAACTTTATTTTCTTGTTACGATGATTTTCAACTTCACTCTGAAATTCTTTGAACTTTTCAAATGTTTCAGACTTATGTTTCATTAAGTAGATATACCCATATCTGCTTAAGTCATCTGTGAAGGTGAGAAAATAACGATATCTGCCACGAGCCTCAATATTCATCGGACCACATACATCTGTATGTATGATTTCCAATAAATTTGTTGCTCTCTCCATAGTACCGGAGAACGGTGTTTTAGTCATCTTGCCCATGAGGCACGGTTCGCAAGTACCAAGTGATTCATAATCAAGTGGTTCCAAAAGTCCATCAGTATGGAGTTTCTTCATGCGCTATGTGTGTCTGTAGTCTCTACTATCGAGATTCAATAAGTGTGTCTTTTGGCTTCAACATTATGAATATGTGTGTCTCTAGTCTCTACTATCGAGATTCAATAAGAATAGACCACTCTTCAAGGGTGCATGACCATAAAAGATATTACTCATATAAATAGAACAACCATTATTCTCTGATTTAAATGAATAACCGTCTCGCATCAAACAAGATCCAGATATAATGTTCATGCTTAACGCTGGCACCAAATAACAATTATTTAGGTCTAATATTAATCCTGAAGGTAGATGTAGAGGTAGCGTGCCGACTGCGATCACATCGACTTTGGAACCGTTTCTCACGCGCATCGTCATCTCGTCCTTAGCCAATCTCCGCTTAATCTGTAGTCCCTGTTTCGAGTTGCAAATATTAGCAACAGAACCAGTATCAAATACCCAGGTGCTACTGCGAGCATTAGTAAGGTAAACATCAATAACATGTATATCACATATACCTTTGTTCACCTTGCCATCCTTCTTATCCGCCAAATACTTGGGGCAGTTCCGCTTCCAGTGACCAGTCTGCTTGCAATAGAAGCACTCAGTTTCAGGCTTAGGTCCGGGTTTGGGTTTCTTCTCTTGAGTAGCAACTTGCTTGCCGTTCTTTTTGAAGTTTCCCTTCTTCTTCCCATTGCCCTTTTTCTTCAAACTAGTGGTCTTGTTGACCATCAACACTTGATGCTCCTTCTTGATTTCTACCTCCGCAGCTTTCAGCATCGCGAAGAGCTCGGGAATAGTCTTGTTCATCCCTTGCATATTATAGTTCATCACGAAGCTCTTGTAGCTTGGTGGCAGTGATTGAAGAATTCTGTCAATGACGCAATCATCTGGAAGATTAACTCCCAATTGAATCAAGTGATTATTATACCCAGACATTTTGAGTATATGCTCACTGACAGAACTGTTCTCCTCCATCTTGCAGCTATAGATCTTATTGGAGACTTCATATCTCTCAATCCGGGCATTTGCTTGAAATATTAACTTCAACTCCTGGAACATCTCATATGCTCCATGACGTTCAAAACATCGTAGAAGTCCCGATTCTAAGCCGTAAAGCATGGCACACTGAACTATCGAGTAGTCATCAGCTTTGCTCTGCCAGACGTTCATAACATCTGGTGTTGCTCCTGCAGCAGGCCTGGCACCCAGCGGTGCTTCTAGGACGTAATTCTTCTATGCAGCAATGAGGATAATCCTCAAGTTACGGACCCAGTCCGTGTAATTGCTACCATCATCTTTCAACTTTGCTTTCTCAAGGAACGCATTAAAATTCAACGGAACAACAGCACGGGCCATCTATCTACAATCAAACATACATAAGCAAGATACTATCAGGTACTAAGTTCATGATAAATTTAAGTTCAATTAATCAAATTACTTAAAGAACTCCCACTTAGATAGACATCCCTCTAATCCTCTAAGTGATCACGTGATCCAAATCAACTAAACCATGTCCGATCATCACGTGAGATGGAGTAGTTTCATTATTGAACATCACTATGTTGATCATATCTACTATATGATTCACGCTCGACCTTTCAGTCTCCGTGTTCCGAGGCCATATCTGTATATGCTTGGCTCGTCAAGTATAACCTGAGTATTCCGCGTGTGCAACTGTTTTGCACCCGTTGTATTTGAACTTAGAGCCTATCACACCCGATCATCACGTGGTGTCTCAGCACGAAGAACTTTCACAACGGTGCATACTCAGGGAGAACACTTCTTGATAATTTAGTGAGAGATCATCTTATAATGCTACCGTCAATCAAAGCAAGATAAGATGCATAAAAGATAAACATCACATGCAATCAATATATGTGATATGATATGGCCATCATCATCTTGTGCCTGTGATCCCTATCTCCGAAGCACCGTCATGATCACCATCGTCACCGGTGCGACACCTTGATCTCCATCGTAGCATCGTTGTCGTCTCGCCAATCTTATGCTTCCACGACTATCGCTACCGCTTAGTGATAAAGTAAAGCATTATAGCGCGATTGCATTGCATACAATAAAGCGACAACCATATGGCTCCTGCCAGTTGCCGATAACTCGGTTACAAAACATGATCATCTCATACAATAAAATTCAGCATCATGTCTTGACCATATCACATCACAACATGCCCTGCAAAAACAAGTTAGACATCCTCTACTTTGTTGTTGCAAGTTTTACGTGGCTGCTACGGGCTTAAGAAAGAACCAATCTTACCTACGCATCAAAACCACAACGATAGTTTGTCAAGTTGGTGCTGTTTTAACCTTCGCAAGGACCGGCGTAGCCACACTCAGTTCAACTAAAGTTGGAGAAACTGTCACCCGCAAGCCACCTATGTGCAAAGGACGTCGGGAGAACCGGTCTCGCGTAAGCGTACGCGTAATGTCGGTCCGGGGCGCTTCATCCAACAATACCTCCGAACCAAAGTATGACATGCTGGTAAGCAGTATGACTTATATCGCCCACAACTCACTTGTGTTCTACTCGTGCATATAACATCAACACATAAAACCTAGGCTCGGATGCCACTGTTGGGGAACGTAGTAATTTCAAAAAAATTTCCTACGCACACGCAAGATCATGGTGATGCATAGCAACGAGAGGGGAGAGTGTGATCTACGTACCCTTATAGATCGACAACGGAAGCGTTTGGTTGATGTAGTCGTACGTCTCTACGGCCGGACCGATCAAGCACCGAAACTATGGCACCTCCGAGTTCTAGCACACGTTCAGCTCGATGACGATCCCCGCACTCCGATCCAGCAAAATGTCGGGGAAGAGTTCCGTCAGCATGACGGCGTGGTGACGATCTTGATGTACTACTGTCGCAGGGCTTTGCCTAAGCACCGCTACAATATTATCGAGGACTATGGTGGCAGGGGGCGCCGCACACGGCTAAGAATATGATCACGTGGATCAACTTGTGTCCCTCTGGGGTGCCCCCTGCCTCCGTATATAAAGGTTCAAGGGGGGGAGGCCGGCCGGCCATCATAGGGCGCGCCAGGAGGAGTCCTACTCCCTCCGGGAGTAGGACTTCTCCCCCAATCCTAGTTGGAATAGGATTTGCGAGGTGGAAAAAAGAGAGAGAGAAAGGAGGGGGGCGCCGGCCCCCTCTCTCCTTGTCCTATTCGGACTAGGGGGAAGGGCGCGCGGCCGAGCCCTGGCTGAAGGAAATATGCCCTAGAGGCAATAATAAAGTTATTATTTATTTCCTTTATATCATGATAAATGTTTATTATTCATGCTAGAATTGTATTAACCGGAAACATAATACATGTGTGAATACATAGACAAACAAAGTGTCACTAGTATGCCTCTACTTGACTAGCTCGTTAATCAAAGATGGTTATGTTTCCTAACCATGAACAATGAGTTGTTATTTGATTAACGGGATCACATCATTGAGAGAATGATGTGATTGACATGACCCATTCCATTAGCTTAGCACCCGATCGTTTAGTATGTTGCTATTGCTTTCTTCATGACTTATACATGTTCCTATAACTATGAGATTATGCAACTCCCGTTTACCGGAGGAACACTTTGGGTACTACCAAACGTCACAACGTAACTGGGTGATTATAAAGGAGTACTACAGGTGTCTCCAAAGGTACATGTTGGGTTGGCGTATTTCGAGATTAGGTTTTGTCACTCCGATTGTCGGAGAAGTATCTCTGGGCCCTCTCGGTAATGCACATCACTTAAGCCTTGCAAGCATTGCAACTAAATGAATTAGTTGCGGGATGATGTATTACAGAACGAGTAAAGAGACTTAACGGTAACGAGATTGAACTAGGTATTGGAATACCGATGATCGAATCTCGGGCAAGTAACATACCGATGACAAAGGGAACAACGTATGTTGTTATGCGGTCTGACCGATAAAGATCTTCGTAGAATATGTAGGAGCCAATATAGGCATCCAGGTCCCGCTATTTGTTATTGACCGGAGACATGTCTCGGTCATGTCTACATTGTTCTCGAACCCGTAGGGTCCGCACGCTTAAGGTTACGATGACAGTTATATTATGAGTTTATGCATTTTGATGTACCGAAGGATGTTCGGAGTCCCGGATGTGATCACGGACATGACGAGGAGTCTCAAAATGGTCGAGACATAAAGATTGATATATTGGAAGCCTATATTTGGATATCGGAAGTGTTCCGGGTGAAATCGGGATTTTACCGGAGTACCAGGAGGTTACCAGAACCCCCCGGGAGCCATATGGGCCTTAATGGGCTTTAGTGGAAAGGAGAAAGGGACAGCCCAAGGTGGCCGCGCGCCTCCCCCCTCCCCTAGTCCTATTAGGACTAGGAGAGGTGGCTGGCCCCCCTCTCTCTCTTTCCCCCTCAGGGAATCCTAGTCCAACTAGGATTGGGGGAGGGAGTCCTACTCCCGGTAGGAGTAGGACTCCTCCTGCGCCCTGAAGGAAATATGCCCTAGAGGCAATAAGAAAGTTATTATTTATTTCCTTATAATCATGATAAATGTTTATTATTCATGCTAGAATTGTATTAACCGGAAACATAATACATGTGTGAATACATAGACAAACAAAGTGTCACTAGTATGCCTCTACTTGACTAGCTCGTTAATCAAAGATGGTTATGTTTCCTAACCATGAACAATGAGTTGTTATTTGATTAACGAGGTCACATCATTGGTTGAATGATCTGATTGACATGACCCATTCCATTAGCTTACCACCCGATCGTTTAGTATGTTGCTATTTCTTTTCTTCATGACTTATACATGTTCCTATGACTATGAGATTATGAAACTCCCGTTTGCCGGAGGAACACTTTGGGTGCTACCAAACGTCACAACGTAACTGGGTGATTATAAAGGAGCATTACAGGTGTCTCCAAAGGTAGATTTTGGGTTGGCGTATTTCGAGATTAGGATTTGTCACTCCGATTGTCGGAGAGGTATCTCTGGGCCCTCTCGGTAATACACATCACATAAGCCTTGCAAGCATTACAACTAATATGGTAGTTGTGAGATGATGTATTACGGAACGAGTAAAGAGACTTGCCGGTAACGAGATTGAACTAGGTATTGGATACCGACGATCGAATCTCGGGCAAGTAACATACCGATGACAAAGGGAACAACGTATGTTGTTATGCGGTCTGACCGATAAAGATCTTCGTAGAATATGTAGGAGCCAATATGGGCATCCAGGTCCCGCTATTGGTTATTAACCGGAGACGTGTCTCGGTCATGTCTACATTGTTCTCGAACCCGTAGGGTCCGCACGCTTAAGGTTACGATGAAAGTTATATTATGAGTTTATGCATTTTGATGTACCGAAGGTTGTTCGGAGTCCCGGATGTGATCACGGACATGACGAGGAGTCTCGAAATGGTCGAGACGTAAAGATTGATATATTGGAAGCCTATATTTGGATATCGGAAGTGTTCCGGGTGAAATCGGGATTTTACCGGGTTACCGGGAGGTTACCGGAACCCCCCGGGAGCCATATGGGCCTTCATGGGCCTTAGTGGAAAGGTGAAAGGGCTGCCCACAAGGGCTGCGTGCCTCCCCCCTTCCCCTAGTCCTATTAGGACTAGGAGAGGTGGCCGGCCACCCCTCTCCCTCTTTCCCCCTTGGGAATCCTAGTTGGAATAGGATTGGGGGGGGGGGGGGGTCCTACTCCCGGTAGGAGTAAGACTCCTCCTGCGCCTCTCTCTCTGGCCGGCGCCCCCCTCCCCCCTTGGCTCCTTTATATACTGAGGTAGAGGCACCCCAAAGACACACAAGTTGATCCACGTGATCTATTCCTTAGCCGTGTGCGGTGCCCCCTGCCACCATATTCCTCGATAATACTGTAGCAGAGTTTAGGCAAAGCCCTGCTGCTGTAGATCATCAAGATCGTCACCACGCCGTCGTGCTGACGGAACTCTTCCCCGACACTTTGCTGGATCGGAGTCCGGGGATCGTCATCGAGCTGAACGTGTGCTCGAACTCGGAGGTGCCGTAGTTTCGGTGCTTGATCGGTTGGATCGTGAAGACGTACGACTACTTCCTCTACGTCGTGTCAGCGCTTTCGCAGTCGGTCTGCGTTGGGTACGTAGACAACACTCTCCCCTCTCGTTGCTGTGCATCACATGATCTTGCGTGTGCGTAGGAATTTTTTTGAAATTACTACGAAACCCATCAGTGGCATCCGAGCCTAGGTTATTTATGTTGATGTTATATGCACGAGTAGAACACAAGTGAGTTGTGGACGATACAAGTCATACTGCCTACCAGCATGTCATACTTTGGTTCGGCGGTATTGTTGGACGAGACGACCCGGACCAACATTACGCGTACGCTTACGCGAGACCGGTTCTCCCGACGTGCTTTGCACATAGGTGGCTTGCGGGCGACTGTCTCTCCAACTTTAGTTGAACCAAGTATGGCTACGCCCGGTCCTTGCGAAGGTTAAAACGGAGTCTATTTGACAAACTATCGTTGTGGTTTTGATGCGTAGGTGAGATTGGTTCTTGCTTAAGCCCGTAGCAGCCACGTAAAACTTGCAACAACAAAGTAGAGGACGTCTAACTTGTTTTTGCAGGGCATGTTGTGATGTGATATGGTCAAAGCATGATGCTGAATTTTATTGTATGAGATGATCATGTTTTGTAACCGAGTTATCGGCAACTGGCAGGAGCCATATGGTTGTCACTTTATTGTATGCAATGCAATCGCGATGTAATGCTTTACTTTATTACTAAACGGTAGTGATAGTCGTGGAAGCATAAGATTGGCGAGACGACAACGATGCTACGATGGAGATAAAGGTGTCGCGCCAGTGACGATGGTGATCATGACGGTGCTTCGGAGATGGAGATCACAAGCACAAGATGATGATGGCCATATCATATCACTTATATTGATTGCATGTGATGTTTATCTTTTTATGCATCTTATCTTGCTTTGATTGACGGTAGCATTATAAGATGATCTCTCACTAAATTATCAAGAAGTGTTCTCCCTGAGTATGCACCGTTGCGAAAGTTCTTCGTGCTGAGACACCACGTGATGATCGGGTGTGATAGGCTCTACGTTCAAATACAACGGGTGCAAAACAGTTGCACACGCGGAATACTCAGGTTATACTTGACGAGCCAAGCATATACAGATATGGCCTCGGAACACGGAGACCGAAAGGTCGAGCGTGAATCATATAGTAGATATGATCAACATAATGATGTTCACCGATGAAACTACTCCATCTCACGTGATGATCGGACATGGTTTAGTTGATTTGGATCACGTAATCACTTAGAGGATTAGAGGGATGTCTATCTAAGTGGGAGTTCTTAAGTAATATGATTAATTGAACTTAAATTTATCATGAACTTAGTACCTGATAGTATCTTGCTTGTTTATGTTGATTGTAGATAGATGGCTCGTGCTGTTGTTCCGTTGAATTTTAATGCGTTCCTTGAGAAAGCAAAGTTGAAAGATGATGGTAGCAATTACACGGACTGGGTCCGTAACTTGAGGATTATCCTCATTGCTGCACAGAAGAATTACGTCCTGGAAGCACCGCTGTGTGCCAGGCCTGCTGCTGGAGCAACACCAGATGTTATGAACGTCTGGCAGAGTAAAGCTGATGACTACTCGATAGTTCAGTGTGCCATGCTTTACGGCTTAGAATCGGGACTTCAACGACGTTTTGAACGTCATGGAGCATATGAGATGTTCCAGGAGTTGAAGTTGATATTTCAAGCAAATGCCCGGATTGAGAGATATGAAGTCTCCAATAAGTTCTATAGCTGCAAGATGGAGGAGAACAGTTCTGTCAGTGAGCATATACTCAAAATGTCTGGGTATAATAATCACTTGATTCAATTGGGAGTTAATCTTCCGGATGATTGCGTCATTGACAGAATTCTCCAATCACTGCCACCAAGCTACAAGAGCTTCGTGATGAACTATAATATGCAAGGGATGAACAAGACTATTCCCGAGCTCTTCGCAATGCTGAAAGCTGCGGAGGTAGAAATCAAAAAGGAGCATCAAGTGTTGATGGTTAACAAAACCACTAGTTTCAAGAAAAAGGGCAAAGGAAAGAAGAAGGGGAACTTCAAGAAGAACGGCAAGCAAGTTGCTGCTCAAGAGAAGAAACCCAAGTCTGGACCTAAGCCCGAAACTGAGTGCTTCTACTGCAAGCAGACTGGTCACTGGAAGCGGAACTGCCCCAAGTATTTGGCAGATAAGAAGGATGGCAAGGTGAACAAAGGTATATGTGATATACATGTTATTGATGTGTACCTTACTAATGCTCGCAGTAGCACCTGGGTATTTGATACTGGTTCTGTTGCTAATATTTGCAACTCAAAACAGGGGCTACAGATCAAGCGAAGATTGGCAAAGGACGAGGTGACGATGCGCGTGGGAAACGGTTCCAAAGTCGATGTGATCGCGGTCGGCACGCTACCTCTACATCTACCTTCGGGATTAGTATTAGACCTAAATAATTGTTATTTGGTGCCAGCGTTAAGCATGAACATTATATCTGGATCTTGTTTGATGCGAGACGGTTATTCATTTAAATCAGAGAATAATGGTTGTTCTATTTATATGAGTAATATCTTTTATGGTCATGCACCCTTAAAGAGTGGTCTATTTTTGTTGAATCTCGAGATTAGTAACAGACATATTCATAATGTTGAAGCCAAAAGATGCAGAGTTGATAATGAGAGTGCAACTTATTTGTGGCACTGCCGTTTAGGTCATATCGGTGTAAAGCGCATGAAGAAACTCCATTCTGATGGACTTTTGGAACCACTTGATTATGAATCACTTGGTACTTGCGAACCGTGCCTCATGGGCAAGATGACCAAAACACCGTTCTCCAGTACTATGGAGAGAGCAATAGACTTGTTGGAAATCATACATACAGATGTATGTGGTCCGATGAATATTGAGGCTCGTGGCGGATATCGTTATTTTCTCACCTTCACAGATGATTTAAGCAGATATGGGTATATCTACTTAATGAAACATAAGTCTGAAACATTTGAAAAGTTCAAGGAATTTCAGAGTGAAGTTGAAAATCATCGTAACAAGAAAATAAAGTTTCTACGATCTGATCGTGGAGGAGAATATTTGAGTTACGAGTTTGGTGTACATTTGAAAAATTGTGGAATAGTTTCGCAACTCACGCCACCCGGAACACCTCAGCGTAATGGTGTGTCCGAACGTCATAATCGTTCTTTACTGGATATGGTGCAATCTATGATGTCTCTTACTGATTTACCGCTATCATTTTGGGGATACGCTCTAGAGACGGCCGCATTCATGTTAAATAGGGCACCATCAAAATCCGTTGAGACGTCGCCTTATGAACTCTGGTTTGGCAAGAAACCAAAGTTGTCGTTTCTGAAAGTTTGGGGCTGCGATGCTTATGTTAAAAAGTTTCAACCTGATAAGCTCGAACCCAAATCGGGGAAATGTGTCTTCATAGGATATCCAAAGGAAACTATTTGATACACCTTCTATCACAGATCCGAAGGCAAGACTTTTGTTGCTAAATTCGGAAACTTTCTGGAGAAGGAGTTTCTCTCGAAGGAAGTGAGTGGGAGGAAAGTAGAACTTGACGAGGTAACTGTACCCGCTCCATTATTGGAAAGTAGTACATCACAGAAAACTATTTCTATGACACCTACACCAGTTAGTGAGGAAGCTAATGATAATGATCATGAAACTTCAGAACAAGATACTACTGAACCTCGTAGATTAACGAGAGTAAGATCCGCACCAGAGTGGTACGGTAATCCCGTTCTGGAAGTCATGCTACTAGATCATGATGAACCTACGAACTATGAAGAAGCGATGGTGAGCCCAGATTCCGCAAAGTGGCTTGAAGCCATGAAATCTGAGATGGGATCCATGTATGAGAACAAAGTATGGACTTTGGTTGACTTGCCTGATGATCGACAAGCAATTGAGAATAAATGGATCTTCAAGAAGAAGACTGACGCTGACGGTAATATTACTGTCTACAAAGCTCGACTTGTCGCAAAAGGTTTTCGGCAAGTTCAAGGGATTGACTACGATGAGACCTTCTCACCCGTAGCGATGCTTAAGTCTGTCCGAATCATGTTAGCAATTGCCGCATTTTATGATTATGAAATTTGGCAGATGGATGTCAAAACTGCATTCCTGAATGGATTTCTGGAAGAAGAGTTGTATATGATGCAACCAGAAGGTTTTGTCGATCCAAAGGGAGCTAACAAAGTGTGCAAACTCCAGCGATCCATTTATGGACTGGTGCAAGCCTCTCGGAGTTGGAATAAACGTTTTGATAGTGTGATCAAAGCATTTGGTTTTATACAGACTTTTGGAGAAGCCTGTATTTACAAGAAAGTGAGTGGGAGCTCTGTAGCATTTCTAATATTATATGTGGATGACATATTGCTGATTGGAAATGATATAGAATTTCTGGATAGCATAAAGGGATACTTGAATAAGAGTTTTTCAATGAAAGACCTTGGTGAAGCTGCTTACATATTAGGCATTAAGATCTATAGAGATAGATCAAGACGCTTAATTGGACCTTCACAAACAGCATACCTTGACAAAATTTTGAAGAAGTTCAAAATGGATCAAGCAAAGAAATGGATCAAGCAAAGAGAGGGGTGGCCGGCCACCCCTCTCCCTCTTTCCCCCTTGGGAATCCTAGTTGGAATAGGATTGGGGGGGGGAGTCCTACTCCCGGTAGGAGTAGGACTCCTCCTGCGCCCTCCTCCTGGCCGGCGGCCCCCTCCCCCTTGGCTCCTTTATATACTGAGGCAGAGGCACCCCAGAAACACACAAGTTGATCCACGTGATCTATTCCTTAGCCGTGTGCGGTGCCCCCAGCCACCATAGTCCTCGATAATACTGTAGCGGAGTTTAGGCGAAGCCCTGCTCCTGTAGTACATCAAGATCGTCACCACGCCATCGTGCTGACGGAATTCTTCCCCGACACTTTGCTGGATCGGAGTCCGGGGATCGTCATCGAGCTGAACGTGTGCTCGAACTCAGAGGTGCCGTAGTTTCGGTGCTTGATTGGTTGGATCGTGAAGACGTACGACTACTTCCTCTACGTTGTGTCAACGCTTCCGCAGTCGGTCTGCGTGGGTACGTAGACAACACTCTCCCCTCTCGTTGCTATGCATCACATGATCTTGCATGTGCGTAGGAATTTTTTTGAAATTACTACGAAACCCAACACTGGGCGCCTCTCCTCTTCTTCCACTAAGGCCCACTAAGGCCCATATAGCTCCCGGGGGGTTCCGGTAACCTCCCGGTACTCCGGTAAAATCCCGATTTCACCCGGAACACTTCCGATATGCAAACATAGGCTTCCAATATATCAATCTTTATGTCTCAACCATTTCGAGACTCCTCGTCATGTCCGTGATCACATCCGGGACTCCGAACAACCTTCGGTACATCAAAACATATAAACTCATAATATAACTGTCATCGAAACCTTAAGCGTGCGGACCCTACGGGTTCGAGAACAATGTAGACATGACCGAGACATGTCTCCGGTCAATAACCAATAGCGGGACCTGGATGCCTATATTGGCTCCTACATATTCTACGAAGATCTTTATCGGTCAGACCGCATAACAACATACGTTGTTCCCTTTGTCATCGGTATGTTACTTGCCCGAGATTCGATCGTCGGTATCCAATACCTAGTTCAATCTCGTTACCGGCAAGTCTCTTTACTCGTTCCGTAATACATCATCTCGCAACTAACTCATTAGTTGCATTGCTTGCAAGGCTTAAGTGATGTGCATTACCGAGAGGGCCCAGAGATACCTCTCCAACGATCGGAGTGACAAATCCTAATCTCGAAATACGTCAACCCAACATGTACCTTTGGAGACACCTGTAGAGCACCTTTATAATCACCCAGTTACGTTGTGACGTTTGGTAGCACACAAAGTGTTCCTCCGGCACACGGGTGTTACATAATCTCATAGTCATAGGAACATGTATAAGTCATGAAGAAAGCAATAGCAACATACTAAACGATCGGGTGCTAAGCTAATGGAATGGGTCATGTCAATCAGATCATTCAACTAATGATGTGATCCCGTTTAATCAAATGACAACTCTTTGTCCATGGTTAGGAAACATAACCATCTTTGATTAACGAGCTAGTCAAGTAGAGGCATACTAGTGACACTCTGTTTGTCTATGTATTCACACATGTATTATGTTTCCGGTTAATACAATTCTAGCATGAATAATAAACCTTTATCATGATATAAGGAAATAAATAATAACTTTATTATTGCCTCTAGGGCATATTTCCTTCGGCTGGCTGCTCGGGCACGCCAGCGCAGGCGGAGAAGGAGGTGGAGTGCCGCCACACGCCGGAGAAGGAGGCTGAGTGCCCTGATCACTCGCCGAAGGAGGAGGCGGAGTGCCCTGACTGGCCGGAGGAGGAGGAGGAGGCGTCCAGTTCGTAAGGTTGATGAGCTCCTTCCGCCATAGGCATGGAGTCTTCAGAGAAGAAACCAGTCGAGTCTCCCCTTCACCCGTAGGGTGGTCAAGCTCAAGGTCCTCAAATCCGTCCGTTATTTCATCCACCATCAGCCTAGCATATCCTTCTGGAATCGGCCGGCAGTGATAAGTTGCGCCAGGTTCAGGAGGTGCAACAGAGCCAACAGCCGCCTTGACTTTCAATTTCATCCATTGCGTCATAAGGTGGAAATGTTGAGACTCCGTGATAGCATCCACGGGATAGCTAGCAGGAGCCATGAAGACAGGCTCCCGCTAAAGCAGCTTGATGGAAGCCACGCTGCTTCTCCGCTGAGATGGCGGGGTAGCTTCGGCAGGTCGCTTGCTGCGATCTGCTTCTCGTTCCTCTATCGCTTGTACCCTTGCGTGTAGCGCCTGCAGTTGGGTATGCTCCACTTTCTTCCTCCTCTCCTGGCATTTATAACTGCCTACATCCGAAAACACATCCTTCCACGAAACGTAGCCTGGCGTGCCTAGTGTCCGTCCAGGGTGCTCAGGATTCCCGGGGGCCATAGTGAGCTCGTCGTTCTCTCTGTCTGGAACGAACGTCCCTTGCTGCGCTACATCGATATACTGCTGAAGCTTCGTAACGGGTATTCACAGTTGCTCACTTGTCCAAATGCTCTTCCCTGATACAGGGTCCAAGGTTCCGCCAACCCTGAAGAACCAAGTCCGGAAACGGTCTGGCCAGTTCAATGTCTCTGATTCGACCCCTTTATCAACCAGGCCATTCTCAGCCTTGGCCCACAACGGCCGGGCTTTGAGGTAGCCACCTGACCCTGTGCGATGGCGAAGCTTCTTCTTCGCATCATTTTTCTTGTTTGTCGCTAACATCTTCTTACTCTTGTCCGATGTCTTGTGGGCCACAAATGCGGGCCAGTGATCTCTGATCTTCTCATACCGGCCGATGAATTCGGGTGTCTTTTCTTTGTCGACAAACGATGTTTTCAGCTCATTCTTCCACCTCCTGAATAGTTCAGCCATCTTCTTAAGAGCATGAGACTTGATCAATTGCTCTTTAACTGGCTTCCGGATCCACCTCTGGCGGTAGGGTGAAATTTGCCTTCAGCGCGGTCCAAAGAACATCTTTGTGCATATCGTCGACATAAGACACCTCAGGGTCTTCCTTAGCCGGCTTACACCATTGGTGGATGCTGATCGGGATCTTGTCCCTAACAAGAACCCCGCACTGAGCAGCAAATGCTTCCTTTGTCCGGATGGGTTCAATCGGCATGCCATCGCGCGCGATTGCAGGGATCTCAAACCTTTCATCCGAGCGCAACTTTTTCTTCGGGCCTCGTCTCTTTACCGAAGTTGTGCTCGATCTGGAGGCTAGAAAAAAGAAGAAAGACGACAGTTAATTAACATGTGTACATACCAAAACAATGAATGCATCAATTAGCTAGTCAACACAGGCTTAACTAATATATATACCTGGCCGGACTCTGTTCGGTCACCGGAGCCGTCATCACGGTCTCCTTGCACCGCATTGGGTCACCGGAGCCATCATAATCATGTCCTTCCTCCTCCATTGCTCGATCACCGTAGCCTGCTTCTTCACCCTGTCCTTCCAGACCATCGGTGTCATTGATAAACGACAAGACGGCATCACTTCCGGCTGCGATTATGTCCCCCAACACTGCTTCTGTTGCTTCGTCTCGGGGGTGCTCCATAGTTTCTGCAAATATTTACAACATGGCAATTATTATTTCAAACATGACAGATGGATATATTAGTGGCAAACGTAGAACCAACTAGCTAATCACAATAAGGAATCATATTAGTGGCCTCGACGCTGCTTCTCTAGGGTTTGGGGTGGCCTCGGCAACACTTCAAGGGTTTGGGGTGGCCTCGACAATGCTTCAAGGGTTTGGGGTGGCCTCGACGACAACGCTCTTTTAACTTGGTAAATTTGGGTGGCCTCGAGAGAGTTTATCGGGTAGGGGCGCGCCGGGAGGGGGTAGGAGACCGAGATTGTTTTTTCTAGGGTTTGGGTGTCCTCGAGACTTTTGGTCGAGCGAGAGGGCCGGGGGGTGCTCCCGTGGTATAAGTTATCACGGTCGAGAGGGGTATATATATCGACCGCCCCTCATGTCGAAGTTTTCCGGGAGGGGGTTATATTGACAACGACGACATACATACATGGGAAAATAAAGTTATCGTGGAGGGGGTATATCGACCCCCCCCCCCCCCCCCCGTGTTGAAGTTATCGGGAGGGGGTATATCGACAACGACACACCCGATAAAAAATAAGAAGACGAAGAAGACATAAAAAGAGGAGAAGAAGAAAGGAATAGAGGAGAAGATCGAAGAAAAAAAAGAAGAAAAAAAGAGGAGAAGAAGAAAGGAATAGAGGAGAAGAAGAAAAAAAAATAGGAGAAGAAGAAAGGAATAGAGGAGAAGAAGAAAAAAAAATATTTTTTTCTTCTTCTCCTCTTCTTTTTCTTCTCTTTTACTCTTCTTATTTATTTCTCCTCTTTTTCCTCTCCTCTTCTTCTCCTTTCTTCCTCTTCTTATTTTCCTTTTTCCTCTCATTCTTTTTCTTCTTCTTCCTTTCCTAGCTAGATATATAGAACTTTTCTAAAAATGTAACTTTTGCATATATATAACTTTTTCTTCTTCTTCCTTCTTCCTTCTCTTCCTTCTTCCTAAATATATAAAACTTTTCTAAAAATGAAACTAACCTAAAATATACTAAATCAGAGAACATATATAGATAAAACTTTTCTAAAAATCTAACTTTTGCATATATGTATTTTTAAAGCATCATGCATATTACAATTGAAAAAAATACATACATACATACATACATACAAAAAACATGTAAGAAATACATTCATACATATATGAACATACATCAAAAAATACATATCTAAAAAATACATACATACATATATGAAAATCTAAAAACATGTAAAAAATAGCATTTATAACTGAAAAGTTACATTTAGCGGCGACAACGGGGTAAGGGCGGCGCGCGACGATGGTGTCGGGCGATGGAGCGGGCGACGGTGTCGGCGTAGGGCGAGGGCGCGGGCGACGGCGTCGGGGCAGGAGCGGCACGCGGCGGGGCAGGGGCGGCGCGCGTCGGGGCAGGGGCGGCGCGCGTCGGGGCAGGGGCGGCGCGCGGTGATGGCGTCGGGCGAAGGCAACGACGGGTGCGGGCGACGGCGGGGGCGGCGGGGAAGCCTAGCGGCGTCGATGTTGTCGAGGGGTCGTCAGGGGCAACTGCGAGATGAAGATGAAAATTTTCACAAGTGTTCGTTATAACCTAGTCCCGGTTGATGGCCCCAACCGGGACCAAAGGCCTCTTGCTGCCCCTGTCCCGGCCAAAAGTTTAGTCCCACCTCGCTAGTTGAGAGGGCTCGGAAGTGGTTTATAAGCGCTGCTGCTCCCACCCTCTCGAGCTCCTCTCAACTGCAGGCTTTCGGGCCTAATCTGTCACTATGTGCCTGTGGGCTTATTGGGCCTCCTGTTGGGGAACGTAGCAGAAATTCAAAATTTTCCTACGTGTCACCAAGATCTATCTATGGAGAGACCAGCAACGAGGGGAAGGAGAGTTGCATCTACATACCCTTGTAGATCGCTAAGCGGAAGCGTTCAAGTGAACGGGGTTGATGGAGTCGTACTCGTCGTGATTCAGATCACCGATGATTCTAGTGCCGAACGGACGGCACCTCCGCATTCAACACACGTACAACCCGGTGACGTCTCCCATGCCTTGATCCAGCAAGGAGAGAGGGAGAGGTTGAGGAAGACTCCATCCAACAGCAGCACAATGGCGTGGTGGTGATGGAGGAGCGTGGCAATCCTGCAGGGCTTCGCCAAGCACCACGGGAGAGGAGAAGAACTTGGGAGAGAGGGAGGGGCTACACCAAAGGCATAAGGGGGTGTCTCAAGAAGCCCTCCTACCCTCACTATATATAGGGAGCCCAAGGGGGGGGGTGCGCCAGCCCTAGGAGATCCAATCTCCTAGGGGGCGGCGGCCAGGGGAGGTTTCCCTCCCCCCAAAGGCACCTAGGAGGTGCCTTCCCTCCTTGGGACTCTTCCTTAGGGTTCCCCCTTCACCCTAGGCGCATGGGCCATAAGGGAAGTGGCGCCCCAGCCCACTTTGGGCTGGATCCCTTCCCACTTCAGCCCATGGGACCCTCCGGGATAGGTGGCCCCACCCGGTGGGCCCCCGGGACCCTTCCGGTGGTCCCGGTACAATACCGATGACCCCGAAACTTGTCCCGATGGTCGAAACAGGACTTCCTGTATATAAATCTTTACCTCCGGACCATTCCGGAACTCCTCGTGACGTCCGGGATCTCATACGGGACTCCGAACAACATTCGGTAACCACATACAAACTTCCTTTACAACCCTAGCGTCATCGAACCTTAAGTGTGTAGACCCTACGGGTTCGGGAGACATGCAGACATGACCGAGACGTTCTCCGGTCAATAACCAACAGCGGGATCTGGATACCCATGTTGGCTCCCACATGTTCCACGATGATCTCATCGGATGAACCACGATGTCAAGGACTTAATCAATCCCGTATACAATTCCCTTTGTCTAGCGGTATTGTACTTGCCCGAGATTCGATCGTCGGTATCCCTATACCTTGTTCAATCTCGTTACTGGCAAGTCTCTTTACTCGTTCCGTAACACATCATCCCGTGATCAACTCCTTGGTCACATTGCGCATATGATGATGTCCTACCGAGTGGGCCCAGAGATACCTCTTCGCTTATACGGAGTGACAAATCCCAGTCTCGATTCGTGCCAACCCAACAGACACTTTCGGAGATACCTGTAGTGCACCTTTATAATCACCCAGTTACGTTGTGACGTTTGATACACCCAAAGCATTCCTACGGTATCCGGGAGTTGCACAATCTCATGGTCTAAGGAAATGATACTTGACATTAGAAAAGCTCCAGCATACGAACTACACGATCTTTGTGCTAGGCTTAGGATTGGGTCTTGTCCATCACATCATTCTCCTAATGATGTGATCCCGTTATCAACGACATCCAATGTCCATGGTTAGGAAACCGTAACCATCTATTGATCAACGAGCTAGTCAACTAGAGGCTCACTAGGGACATGGTGTTGTCTATGTATCCACACATGTATCTGAGTTTCCTATCAATACAATTATAGCATGGATAATAAACGATTATCATGAACAAGGAAATATAATAATAACTAATTTATTATTGCCTCCAGGGCATATTTCCAACAGTCTCCCACTTGCACTAGAGTCAATAATCTAGTTCACATCGCCATGTGATTAACATTCACAGGTCACATCGCCATGTGACCAACATCCAAAGAGTTTACTAGAGTCAGTAATCTAGTTCACATCACTATGTGATTATCACTCAATGAGTTCTGGGTTTGATCATGTTGCTTGTGAGAGAGGTTTTAGTCAATGGGTCTGAACCTTTTAGATCCGTGTGTGCTTTACAAATCTCTATGTCATCTCCTAGATGTAGCTACCACGTTCTATTTGGAGCTATTCCAAATAACTGTTCTACTTGGAGTTATTCTAAATTGTTGCTCCATTATACGTATCCGGTATCTCTACTCAGAGCTATCCGGATAGGTGTTAAGCTTGCATCGTCGTAACTCTTTACGTCGAACTCTTCATCACCTCCATAACCGAGAAAGTTCCTTAGTCCACTAGTTACTAAGGATAACTTTGACCGCTGTCCTGTGATCCATTCTTGGATCACCCTTGTACCCCTTGACTGACTCATGGCAAGGCACACTTCAGGTGCGGTACACAGCATAGCATACTGTAGAGCCTATGTCTTAAGCATAGGGGACAACCTTTGTCCTTTCTCTCTATTCTGCCGTGGTCGAGCTTTAAGTCTTAACTTCATACCTTACAACTCAGGAAAGAACTCCTTCTTTGACTGGTCCATCTTGAACACCTTCAAGATCATGTCAAGGTATGTGCTCATTTGAAAGTACCATTAAGCGTTTTGATCTATCCTTATAGATCTTGATGCTCAATGTTCAAGTAGCTTAATCCAGGCTTTCCATTGAAAAACACTTTCCAAATAACCCTATATGCTTTCCAGAAATTCTACGTCATTTCTGATCAACAATATGTCAACATATACTTATCAGAAATTCTATAGTGCTCCCACTCACTTCTTTGGAAATACAAGTTTCTCATAAACTTTGTATAAACCCAAAATCTTTGATCATTTTATCAAAGCATACATTCCAACTCCGAGATGCTTACTCCAGTCCTTAGAAGGATTGCTGGAGCTTTGCATACTTATTAGCATCTTTTCAGGATTGACAAAACCTTCTGGTTGTATCACATACAACCTTTCCTCAAGAAAATCGTCGAGGAAACAATGTTTTGACATCCTATCTGCAAGATTTCATAAATAATGCAGTAATCGCTAATATAATTCCAACAGACTCTTAGCATCGCTACGAGTGAGAAAGTCTCATCGTAGTCAACTCCTTGAACTTTTCGGAAAACATCTTAACGACAAGTCGAGCTTTCTTAATGGTGACATTTACCATCATTGTCCGTCTTCCTTTTAAAATCCATCTGCACTCAATAGCCTTACGACCATTGAGCCGCTCTGCCAAAGTCTACACTTTGTTTTCATACATGGATCCTCTCTCGGATTTTATGGCCTCGAGCCATTTATCGGAATCTGGGCCCACCATCGCTTCTCCATAGCTCGTAGGTTCATTGTTGTCTAGCAACATGACTTCCAAGACATGATTACGTACCACTCTGAAGTAGTACGCATCCTTGTCATCCCACGAGGTTTGGTAGTGACTTGATCTGAAGTTTCATGATCACTATCATAAGCTTCCACTTCAATTGGTGTAGGTGCCACAGGAACAACTTCCTGTGCCTGCCATACACTAGTTGAAGAGACGGTTTAATCAAGTCTCCACCATCCTCCCACTCAATTCTTTCGAGAGAAACTTTTCCTCGAGAAAGGACCCGATTCTAGAAACAATCCCTTATTGCTTTCGAATCTGAGACAGGAGGTATACCCAACTGTTTTGGGTGTCCTATGAAAATGCATTTATCCGCTTTGGGTTCGAGCTTATCAGCCTGAAACTTTTCACATAAGCGTCGCAGCCCCAAACCTTTAAGAAATGACAGCTTAGGTTTCTCTAAACCATAGTTCATACGGTGTCATATCATCGGAATTACGTGGTGCCCTATTTAAAGTGAATGTGGTTGTCTCTAATGCCTAACCCATAAACTATTGTGGTAATTCGATAAGAGACATCATGGTATGCATCATATCCAATAGGGTGCAGTTATGATGTTCGGACACACCATCACACTATGGTGTTCCAAGCTGTATCAGTTGTGAAACAATTTCCACAATGTCTTAATTTTGTGCCAAACTCGTAATTCAGATATTCATCTCTATGATCATATCATAGATCTTTTATCCTCTTGTCACGACGATCTTTCAACTTCACCCTGAAATTACTTGAACCTTTCAATAATTCAGGCTCGTGATTCATCAAGTAAATATACTCAACATCTACTCAAATCATCTGTGAAGTAAGAACATAACGATATCCACTACATGCCTCAGCACTCATTGGATTGCACACATCAAAATGTATTACTTCCAACAAGTTGCTTGCTAGTTCCATTTTACGGAAACCGAGGCTTTCAGTCATCTTGCCCATGTGGTATGATTTGCATGTCTCAAGTGATTCAAAATCAAGTGAGTCCAAACGGTCCATTTGCATGGAGTTTCTTCATGCATATACACCAATAGACATGGTTCGCATGTCTCAAACTTTTCAAAAACGAGTGAGCCCAAAGATCCATCAACATGGAGCTTCTTCATGCGTTTTATACCGATATGACTTACGTGGCAGTGCCACAAGTAGGTGGTACTATCATTACTATCTTTTGGCATGAACATTTGTATCACTACGATCGAGATTCAATAAACCATTCATTTTAGGCGTAAGACCATTGAGGGTATTATTCAAATAAACAGAGTAACCATTATTCTCCTTAAATGAATAACCGTATTGCGATAGACATAATCCAATCATGTCTATGCTCAACGCAAACACCAATCTCGATGGTAGAGGGAGCGTGCGATGCTTGATCATATCAACATTGGAAACACTTCCAACACATATCGTCAGCTCACCTTTAGCTAGTCCCCGTTTATTCCATAGCTTTTATTTCGAGTTACTAACACTTAGCAACCGAACCGGTATCTAATACCCTGGTGCTACTAGGAGTACTAGTAAAGTACACATCAACACAATGTATATCCAATATACTTCTATCGACCTAGCCAGCCTTCTAATCTACCAAGTATCTAGGGTAATTCTGCTCCAGTGGCTGTTCCCCTTATTACAGAAGCACTTAGTCTCGGGTTTGGGTTCAACCTCGGGTTTCTTCACTAGAGCGGCAGCTGAATTGCCATTTCCTAAAGTATCCCTTTGTTCCCTTGCCCTTCTTGAAACTAGTGGTTTCACCAACCATCAACAATTGATGCTCCTTCTTGATTTCTACTTTCGCGGTGTCAAACATCGCGAATATCTCAAGGATCATCATATATGTCCCTGATATATCATAGTTCATCACGAAGCTCTAGCAGCTTGGTGGTAATGACTTTGGAGAACCATCACTATTTCATCTGGAAGATCAACTCCCACTCGATTCAAGCGATTGTTGTACTCAGACAATCTGAGCACAAGCACAACAATTGAGCTTTTCTCCTTAGTTTGCAGGCTAAGAAGATCGTCGGAGGTCTTATACCTCTTGACGTGGGCACGAGCCTGAAATCCCAATTTCAGCCCTCGAAACATCTCATATGTTTCGCGACGTTTCAAAACATCTTTGGTGCCTCTTTTCTAAACCATTTAACTGAACTATCACGTAGTTATCAAAACGTGTATGTCAGATGTTCGCAACATCCACAGACACCGTTCGAGGTTCAACACACCGAGCGGTGCATTAAGGACATAAGCCTTCTATGAAGCAATGAGGACAATCCTCAGTTTACGGACCTAGTCCGCATAATTGCTACTATCAACTTTCAACTAATTTTTCTCGAGGAACATATCTAAACAGTAGAACTATAGCGTGAGCTACGACATAATTTGCAAAATCCTTTTGACTATGTTCAGAATAATTAAGTTCATCTTATGAACTCCCACTTAGATAGACATCCCTCTAGTCATCTAAGTGATTACATGATCCGAGTCAACTAGGCCGTGTCCGATCATCACGTGAGACGGACTAGTCAACGTCGGTGAACATCTTTATGTTGATCGTATCTTCTATACGACTCATGCTCGACCTTTCGGTCTTCTGTGTTCCGAGGCCATGTCTGTACATGCTAGGCTCGTCAAGTTAACCCTAAGTGTTTTGCATGTGTAAAACTGTCTTACACCCGTTGTATGTGAACGTAAGGATCTATCACACCCGATCATCACGGCGTGCTTCGAAACGACGAACTGTAGCAACGGTGCACAGTTAGGGGAGAACACTTCTTGAAATTTTAATGAGGGATCATCTTATTTACTACCGTCGTTCTAAGCAAATAAGATGTATAAACATGATAAACATCACATGCAATCAAATAGTGACATGATATGGCCAATATCATATTGCTCCTTTTGATCTCCATCTTCGGGGCTCCATGATCATCATCGTCACCGGCATGACATCATGATCTCCATCATCGTGTCTTCTTGAAGTTGTCACGTCATCTATTACTTCTACTACTATAGCTAACGGTTAGCAATAAAGTAAAGTAATTACATGACGTTTATTTTGACACGCGGGTCATAAATAAATTAAGACAACTCCTATGGCTCCTGCCGGTTGTCATACTCATCGACATGCAAGTCGTGATTCCTATTACAAGAACATGATCAAACTCATACATCACATATATCAGTCATCACATCCTTTGGCCATATCACATCACATAGCATACCCTGCAAAAACAAGTTAGACGTCCTCTAATTGTTGTTTGCATGTTTTACGTGGCTGCTATGGGTTTCTAGCAAGAACGTTTCTTACCTACGCAAAGACCACAACGTGATATGCCAATTGCTATTTACCCTTCATAAGGACCCTGTTCATCGAATCCGATCCGACTAAAGTGGGAGAGACAGACACCCGCCAGCCACCTTATGCAACTAGTGCATGTTTGTCGGTGGAACCGGTCTCACGTAAGAGTACGTGTAAGGTTGGTCCGGGCCGCTTCATCCCACAATACCGTCGAATCAAGATAAGACTAGTAACGGCAAGCATATTGAACAAAATCAACGCCCACAACTACTTTGTGTTCTACTCGTGCATAGAATCTACGCAATAAACCTGGCTCTGATACCACTGTTGGGGAATGTAGCAGAAATTCAAAATTTTCCTACGTGTCACCAAGATCTATCTATGGAGAGACCAGCAACAAGGGGAAGGAGAGTTGCATCTACATACCCTTGTAGATCGCTAAGCCGAAGCGTTCAAGTGAACGGGGTTGATGGAGTCGTACTCGTCGTGATTCAGATCACCGATGATCCTAGTGCCGAACGGACGGCACCTCCGCGTTCAACACACGTACAGCCCGGTGACGTCTCCCATGCCTTGATCCAGCAAGGAGAGAGGGAGAGGTTGAGGAAGACTCCATCCAACAGCAGCACAACGGCGTGGTGGTGATGGAGGAGCGTGGCAATCCTGCAGGGCTTCGCCAAGCACCACGGGAGAGGAGAAGAACTTGGGAGAGAGGGAGGGGCTGCACCAAAGGCATAAGGGGGTGTCTCAAGAAGCCCTCCTACCCTCACTATATATAGGGAGCCTAAGGGGGGGTGCGCCAGCCCTAGGAGATCCAATCTCCTAGGGGGCGGCGGCCAGGGGAGGTTTCCCTCCCCCCAAAGGCACCTAGGAGGTGCCTTCCCTCCTTGGGACTCTTCCTTAGGGTTCCCCCTTCACCCTAGGCGCATGGGCCATAAGGGAAGTGGCGCCCCAGCCCACTTTGGGCTGGATCCCTTCCCACCTCAGCCCATGGGACCCTCCGGGATAGGTGGCCCCACCCGGTGGGCCCCCGGGACCCTTCCGGTGGTCCCGGTACAATACCGATGACCCCGAAACTTGTCCCGATGGTCGAAATAGGACTTCCTATATATAAATCTTTACCTCCGGACCATTCCGGAACTCCTCGTGACGTCCGGGATCTCATCCGAGACTCCGAACAACATTCGGTAACCACATACAAACTTCCTTTACAACCCTAGCGTCATCGAACCTTAAGTGTGTAGACCCTACGGGTTCGGGAGACATGCAGACATGACCGAGACGTTCTCCGGTCAATAACCAACAGCGGGATCTGGATACCCATGTTGGCTCCCACATGTTCCACGATGATCTCATCGGATGAACCACGATGTCAAGGACTTAATCAATCCCGTATACAATTCCCTTTGTCTAGCGGTATTGTACTTGCCCGAGATTCGATCGTCGGTATCCCTATACCTTGTTCAATCTCGTTACCGGCAAGTCTCTTTACTCGTTCCGTAACACATCATCCCGTGATCAACTCCTTGGTCACATTGCGCATATGATGATGTCCTACCGAGTGGGCCCAGAGATACCTCTCCGCTTACACGGAGTGACAAATCCCAGTCTCGATTCGTGCCAACCCAACAGACACTTTCGGAGATACCTGTAGTGCACCTTTATAGTCACACAGTTACGTTGTGACGTTTGATACACCCAAAGCATTCCTACGGTATCCGGAAGTTGCACAATCTCATGGTCTAAGGAAATGATACTTGACATTAGAAAAGCTCCAGCATACGAACTACACGATCTTTGTGCTAGGCTTAGGATTGGGTCTTGTCCATCACATCATTCTCCTAATGATGTGATCCCGTTATCAACGACATCCAATGTCCATGGTCAGGAAACCGTAACCATCTATTGATCAACGAGCTAGTCAACTAGAGGCTCACTAGGGACATGGTGTTGTCTATGTATCCACACATGTATCTGAGTTTCCTATCAATACAATTATAGCATGGATAATAAACGATTATCATGAACAAGGAAATATAATAATAACTAATTTATTACTGCCTCTAGGGCATATTTCCAACACCTCCCGCGGGTCTGAATCCTGGCCCATGGATGGGTTTCTAGTCGTATTCACGTCATGGTGGCCCAGTAGGTGGCACTTTTTTGTTTTCTTTCTTACTTTATTTATTTTATTTTGTTTCTACTTACAACAAAATACTTACTGTTGCTATTTTATTTATTTTATTAAAGTTTATTTATTTTACTTCATTAAAGTTTATTTTGTTTCTACTTATTTATTTTATTAAAGTTTATTTTATTTTATTTTCTTTCTAATTTTTTATTTTATTTTAATTTATTTTGTTTCTACTTATTTATTAAAGTTTATTTTGTTTCTTTCTACTTTTCATGTTTTGAACAGAAAATACTTATAATACTAGAGGTTTATAAAAGTTTTTTAGTTGATTCCTTTTGCTATTAGAGTTTTATAAGAGTTTTTTAGTTTATTTTCTATTTGCTATTAAGGAATATTATAGTTTTGTTTTAGTTGATCATAACAGAATATTTTAATTGATTATTTTTGAGCTAAATGATGTGGCTTTTTAGTTGATCAAGGTTTCATACGGAAACTCATCTGTTACAAAGGGATTTTATATTTTTGAACTTATTTAAACTCCAGACTTTTTGTATGTTCAAAATGCACCATTCAAAGTCACATCATCAATTTTCAACCCTTTCTGACTTTATTTGTTATTTTTCATGCATTTACTAATTTTTTTGAGCTATAAGACCTTGAAATTCGAAAGCATTTCAAATGAACTCTGAAAAGGTTGAAAATTAGCTTGATATCATCTTTTCACTCACATAGAATGTGCTAAAAAGTTGAGAGGGTTACGGCAAAAACTAGATGCACTTGGTGTACAAAATGGACAATCTCTTTCGAAGTATCAGGGTTCATACGAAAACTCATCTGTTTCAAAGGGATTTCATTTTTTTGAACTTATTTGAACTCCAGACTTTTTGTGTGTTCAAAATGCACCATTCAAAGCCACATCATCAATTCTCAACCATTTATGACTTCATTTGTTATTTTTCATGCATTTACTGATTTATTTTTGAGCTATAAGACCCTGAAAATCAAAAGCATTTCAAATGAACTCTGAAAAGGTTGAAATTTGGCATGGTATTATCATTTCACCCACATAGCATGCATGTGCTAAAAAGTTGAGAGGGTTACGGCAAAAACTAGATGCACTTCATGTACAAAATGGACAATCTCTTTCGAAGTATCAGGGTTTCAGACGAAAACTCATCTGTTACAAAGAGATTTCATTTTTTTGAACTTATTTGAACTCGACTTTTTTGTGTTTAAAATGCACCATTCAAAGCCCCATCATCAAGTTTCAACCCTTACATCCATTGCCGGTTCATCTGTGTGCATTATATATAACTATGTGTGTTAAAAACCATTATAGGTTCACATGGATAGATAAGTGACCAAATTAATAGTAGTTCATCATCACATTAAAACCAAAGTACATACATAGTTCAAATTGAACAACATATAGCTCTCCAGAGCATCTAGTTAAACCATATGTTGAAACTATGTAAAACCTTTCAATGCAACAACAAATGCGATCATAATCACAACCAAGGTAACAATTGATCCAACGGCATAATGATACAAAGCCTCGGTATGAATGGCATATTTTCTAATCTTTCTAATCTTCAACCGCATTGCATCCATCTTGATCTTGTGATCATCGACGACATCCGCAACATGCAACTCTAATATCATCTTCTCCTCCTCAAATTTTTTATTTTTTCCTTCAAGTAATTGTATTCTTCTTCAACTAAATTTAACCTCTCGACAATAAGGTCGGTTGGAATTTCCGGTTCAACTACCTCCTACATAAATAAAATCTATGTCACATTGGTCGGCATAATTGTCATAAACAATAAATGAACCAAATAGTTATAAAAAGATAGCATATACCACATCCGAATCATAGACATGACGAGGGCCGACGGGGGCGGATACCAAAACCATTGCACTATATAATAACAAGCAATAATAAAAGTAAGAAAATTAGACAAGTATCTATCTAAAGTAAGAATATATTTTCTTTCAGAAAAAAGATAAGAACAAGAGGCTCACCACGATGGTGCCGGCGACGAGATCGGCGCAGGTAATCGACGTCGGTGAAAACGGGAACGGGACATGACGGACCGCTAAACCTATGCAAATCTCGGGTAAAATGGAGCTTGGAGGTCGAGTTTCGAGAGGAGAAAGCTTAACTAGTGTGGCTCGGGCATTTCATCGAACACCTCATGTGCATAGGAGGTGAGCTAGAGCACCCAAATGCCCTCCCCTTGCCGGCAGAAAAAACAGAGCACTGTGGAGTGCTTTGCTACGCGGTGGGGTATATATAGGCAGCTCATTTGTCCCGGTTCGTGGCTATAACCGGAACTAAAGCTCCACCTTCTGTCCCAGTTCTAGCCACGAACCGGGACCAATGTATGTGGGTCAGGAGCGAGGCCTATTGGTTTCGGTTCATGCCAGGAACCGGTACAAAAGGGTCAACACGAACCGGGACCAATGCCCACGAGGCCCCGGCCGGCCCCCTGGGCTCACGAACGACTAATGGGCTGGCCAGGCCCCAACCAAAGCCCTGTTTTCTACTTTTTTCGACAAAGGGTGGATTTTATTAGCTAAAAAAGGAGCATCAAAAGGATACAAACTCAAAGAGCACACACCCGGCCTCTGCATAGCTAGGATGCACACAGCCAACACAAACACAAACACACACACACACAAACAGGGCGATAAATAGCAAAGTCATATAAGACCAAAGCTATGCGTAGCCGAGGAAAAAAGAAAAACCCAAAGTGATGAGAGCCACGATCGGCAAACTACAGTGAACACCATGTCCGCACCAATTATCTAATGACATCACACAGACGACAAGGTTCTTCAACAGCAACGCCTTGAAGAAGGGAGCGACACTCAAGCGTCGCCGTCACCGGATCTAACCACCAAGGTCAGAATCTAGGTTTTCACCCTGAAGAATCAGTCGGAGCTTATCCATGCAATGCCTTCAACAAGGTAACGACATAAAAAACATCGCCATTGCCAGGGCCAGGCCTAGGCTTTCACCCCGGACCTCACGACCGGGTGCTCAAGTAGCACCACCATCGAAGTCATGCAAGTGTTGTCGCCGCTACTTTTTTCATGATCCCAGCAGTTACATGCGATGTGACCGCCGCCACTGCTCAACCATTCCTCTGCGTCAAGTGCTCGCCCATAATTTGCATCCCACTGCCGAAGTCAGCCACTCGATCTTCAGATGAACCAAAGATCTTGCAATGACCACTGCCTCCGTGGAGCCGTAGGAGGTCGCTGCAGCACGGTGTGCAATCACCCTCACCCGGTCGACCGAATCTGAATCACCACCACCAAGCCATGGATCATAGCGCCGCGGGTGGTCACCACCAGATCCATGGTTGCCGGCCGCGAACCTTCATGGGATCGCGACGCTCTCTTACCATGCCCATATAAGATGTCGTCGTAGATGTTAGCGCATCCGTACACGAGCCATCGTAGATGTCAGCGCATCTGTACACGAGCCATGCCCTGTTTTCTACTTGGGGGGGCTAGTTTGATTTGTTGGTAGAAGCCCGTATTAGCCCGTAGTGACCCCGTGAGTCTACCATTTTCGCTCGACAAATGGAGCAGTACCGTCACCTGTCCGTGAAGTGGCGAGTTGGGACATGTGTCATGCAATTGCCGAGTGCCATGCCCTTTGACGTTGTTTTCTTACCGACGACAAAGACACATAGTACTCCCCCAAGTACCTTGCACTTTGGCAATAGCCTTGATACTCCAATAGTGCTTGACGGCAGGTGTGTAAATTATGAACCTTCCCCATCACCTCGTCTTTCCTCGATGGCCATCGCTGAGATGTGATCTCTAGCTAAGGTCTCCATGTATGTAGTCCTCAACCCTCTTAAATGTGATGTGGCACTTCATTCTTTCTCTAACAGAACCAACTCGAACATGTGTATCTATGTCAATTCATCTGGGCAATTGCATATCGTGGTTAGACTGGGTAGTCGTTTTGCACAATGGTTCCCCCAACAAGTGCCAAGTTTTCATCTGGCTAGTCACTGACGATCATTTTAGAACTACGCGAGGCGGTTTTGACGTCTCCTACACTCCATGCTGAGTTGTCCATCCTGCCCCACAGCTGAAGACGTAGACAATCTTTCTCCTCTCTTTCCAAAGAAGTTTGGGCAGACCTCCAACCATTTGATCCATTACCAGTGCGTGAAACCATCATATATTTGTAGTGTCCCTTTTCTAACACATGCACGAAGACTACAGTATTATTTTTTGGCGGGAACACGAAGACTACAATATACATTGGTGTCACCTAGAACGTTAGGAAACATCGAAAGGATCTTGTCTTCGATGGGATTGATGATCTTGTCCACGAGGATGTTAGGCTCTCTGGTCCAGCATGAATCATTTCCATTTGTAGGTGTAACTCTTTTGATCCACCTTGAACTCGGCCTAACATTTTGTAATATGCTGTGGTGTAAAGTTCATCGATGACATAATGTCCATGGCGGCCTTTGTTTGTACATAGAAAAATCATAAAAAGATGAATCTGAATTGTATCTCTGATTTCAAAATAGTTGAAGTTCTTGGTTTTATACAGGGTTGACGATTTGATCGAACACGTCTCTTCCCCAAAAAATAGCTAGATTGAACTCCTTTTTGCAAGAGAGTCCGCCGACTGCATGAGCTAGGAGATGGGCACGGTGCTAGCCCCTCCACGCCTTGTTGGTGATGTAGGCATGCCATCTGCTTCGGTGCGATGCCATGGATTCTACCGACCATCAAAATATTTATACATATGTATTGCTAGGGTATCTCCGACGGTGTTATCTCAAATCAGACACACTAAATATCCGCGGACACAGATACGGGAGCCGGCCACCCAACCGCAAGCACCAAATGTTCGCCCACATATCAAACGTAAATTGAAGAAAAAAGACAAAATTCATGCAAACTCGAGAAAATGGAAGCAAGTTCGATATACTACATTCAAACCAGACAATATTTGAGAAGTTCAACTAAAATTTAGAAAACAAAATGAAACTATGCAAGTTACCGGTCGGTGACCTTGTACGCATGGCCTTCCTGGCCGGCAGCACCTTCGTTGTCATCCGCACCATCCTCGTTGGCGTCGGAGTCGTCGTGGTTATTCCAGCGGCAGTAGGACGTGTAGGTGCCCCAACAACCCTGATTGGCCTCTGCCTGGAGCTCGCTGTGCAACCATTGGCTTCCTCCGCCGCCTGGCGCAGGGCCGTGTCGGCCAAGAACTCCACCTCGGTTTGCCCGGCCCTGACCTTGCCCTTGCCGGCAAGGAGGGCGGCGGCACACACGGACTCATCCACAACAATCCTGACAAGTTGGTTTATGAGGTAGAGTTCAGCGCTGCCTGGATGTCTTCGTTGTGGTCCTGGACTAGTCCTCGGCCAAGACGAACAAGAGATTGGGGTCTGCGATCGAGGACCCAGCTTGTGGCAGAAATCACATATTTGACCTGAGGTGCAAATCAAATCACAAACTGACCTCGTTCTGAAAAAATTTCACTCTGCTGACCCTTTCGTGTGGCGCCCGACAGCTAGACGCCACACACTACTATGCATCACCTCTCTCTTGGGCGTCGCACCTCGTGCCAGCGTGGCAGCCCTGGTCCAGTTGCGGCCCCACAGATAGCACTGCAGCGCCTCAGGCTTAGGCGCCACACTTGTAATGTGCAGCGCCTAGCTCTTGGGCGCTGCACAGTCTGTGTTCCACTTAGGCTAGCCCCACCCTCTCTCCCATCCCACCCCACCCCACACACCCCACCCCACACAAACCCTTAGCCTTGCGCCCCTCCTCTCTTTCCCTCTCCCCCTCTCAAATCCTTCTCAAATCTTACAAATCCGAAGTATTTGACCGTGGATTTCGAAGCCAACCCCTCCCTTAAGGTAATCTCCTTCGATCCCCTCGTTTTCATCCATAGGAATTGTCACATTTGCTCAAATCTTGCTACTTTGGGGAAACCCTAGTTTTGGCTTGGATTTGCAAATTTGTATTGAATCATGTTATGTTTCTTTGCTAATTTGGGTTGGTTAGGCTTTCATAGTATGCTAGGGTTAGAGTTATGTGTGTTTGATGTTGGTGTTAGGGTTATGCTATGGTTAGGGTTGTGGTTATTGTTAAGTGGGGGTTAGGGTTATTAATTCATATATATGCTTTGGCATATGTATTTTGTGCAAATATTTTTTGTTAAGTACTTACTTGATATATGTGTGTTTTTATTATTGTAGGGATGGGAGAACATGTGTTTATGTTCATCATGTGGATAAAGAGGCCTTTTTGAAAGGCAATGTTGAGCCGGACCCGGATGAGCTTCACATGGTGTTTGAGAGTAGTCCAAGCTATGCGGAGCTCTTGGACCAAGTGAGGAAGGATTTGAATTGGATGGACCCAAGTGACGTTGTTGAGTTCGTGGGAAGGCATAATGTTGGTTTTGGAATCCACATCCGTTGGAAGACAATGCGTGTGAACTCCGAGCAACGTTGGGTTGCATACAAGGAGACGGTTGCCGAATCTCTAGACAAGGCTCTTGAGTTATTTGCCTCCGAGCAACGCATCTTTGGACAAGGTGAAGGAGAAAGATGCCAACATCCCGCCATGTTGGTGTGGAGATGTTTGCAAGGTGAAGGTATCCACCGACCGAAATAAATCATGGACGGAAGGGCGGAGATATTTTGTATGCCCGAACTATGCTTATGATCGTGCACTTCCAACTAACGCCTATGACCAACCACCGGTAAGCTCGAGAAGTAAAATGTTACTATCAAATGTGTGTCAACACTAACAATATGTAGTCACCGCCTCCTCTATGCAAGTACTTCACATGGATAGATCTTGAAAGTGCCAGAAAATGTCAAAAAGGACCAATACCAAGATTGTCTTAGGCGGCAACGGCGGTTCGAAGAATCATTTCGAAGAGGCTTGGAGGAAGAGCGTCGTCAGAAGGAGAGGATGGAGCGGAAGAAACGAGACGAGGAGAGGGCACGCCAAGCGAAACTTGCTCGTGAGGAGGAGAGGGCAAGAAAGCGTGCAAAGGCTCGCGAGGCGCAAGAGGAGGACTCGACCCGTGACAAGAAGGGGAAATGGCCTCGCTCTACTCAGTAGGGACTTCGGTTCGGTGCACTCGTCGTGAACTTGTGAGGGCATGTAAGATGTTGGTGAACTATTTTCTAGGGCAAGCTGCCATTTGTCATTTGTAATGAATGTGTCGTGAACCATGTCGTAGTTTGAATTGTCTTAAGTTATGAACTCGTCGGCATAAATTTTTTGTTTGTTCAAATTGTTGTGATGATGCAGTCATTGTAAGTATTGTGATGTTCCGGTGAAATGAATGTGCTGTCAACTTTGTTTTTGCAGTAAAAAACCGTGCAGCGCCCAGAACAAAGGTGCTGCACTGTTCTATGCAGCGCTGAACGGACGGGCGTCACACTGTAAAGTGCAGCACCTTGCTCTGGGGCGCTGCATTATGACTTGGTAATTTTCGTGGATCATCAGTGCTCAAAGCCTTCTGTGGCCCTATGGGCAGCCATGGCCAGTGAAGCGGCGCCTATGGGACGGGCGCTGCACCTCACAGTGCAGCGCCTAGGCTTTGGGCGCTGCATAGTACAGTGCAGCGCCTGACTGTCAAGCGCTGCAGTGCTGTTAACTGCCAAACTGTAGAAACAGATTCCATTTTGGCAAATACAAATACTGAACAATTCAACTGAACAAAGACAACATCATTTAGGACAAATACTGAACAAAGACAACTAATAATTTGAACATCACATCGTTTAGGACAACACAAATACCACAATAGTAAGAGTTCACCAACATATAACATAACCCAACAAGTTCATCAACCTAACGAAACGGCTACAAGAGAGCACTTCCATAGTAACAAACACTAATGCCTTCTGCGCGTGTTCCTGGTGCCACGCCTGCAGGCAATCTTCTTCTTCCTGGATGGACGAGCCACCTCTTCCTGCACTTCCTCCTCCGCCTCCGCCTCCGCCTCATGATCCAAGCTAGCCATCCGCGAGGTCCCTACGACCACCTTTGGGTTGCCTCTGTTGTCAAAGTCGTTGGGCGTGTACCGGCGTCTGGGCTGCCTAGGCTTGAACACATATGGGGATCAAAGTTGAGCTTCCGCCAAAGTCATGTCATCATCAAGCTCATCGCCCTATCACACAATCAAACTATATGGTGAAGACCGACGTCGTAATCAAGTGAGAATCACATATAAAGGATTAGTCATACCTCTTGGGTGACCGCACCCTCATCATCCTGATAAGCATATGAGGAACTCACATCGTCCCTCTGATGGTGAGATGAGGGGTCTGATGGTGTACCAGGCCTAGAGGCAGATGGTTCATCAATTTCGGGATCACAGCAACCGAGAAGATTCGATAACCGCCTTAACTTCCTGGCTTGACGCTGTAATATGAACAAGTGTGGAAGATATGAAACTCCGCAACATAGACTACCTCTCATAGTGAATGCGATTTGTACCTTGAGGAATGCTCGTAGTGGACCATCATCATTGCCTTTTCCAACCGGTGTTTCCTCCAGAATAGACTGGCTCTCATCAGCTGCTTTCTTGATCTCGGTGCGCTGCGGACGAGAAAGAATGAACACGTTAGCCATTCAAACATGTGTAATACGGCCAACGGGAAAGTAAAGAAGAAACACTTTACCACATAGTTAATCACCGGAACAGCAGGGACTCCGTGCCCTACCCTAACATCTCTGTTGTACTTCCCCTTTGATAGATCCTCAAAGTTTACGGGTTCTTCAAGAATATCCTCATTATATGCCGGCGGGCATATCTCAACTCGAGTATTTTCAAGAAGCCATCGTATGTAGTTATCAAAAGCAAGTGGACTATGCTCACGAAGCTTGGCACGTGCACTGCTACGAGCTTCCTCCACACAAAGCTGGAAGCGGGTAACATACGAAGCATGATGCTTGTCCCAGTCCTTTATCTTCCGCTGCCTTCTCCTGTCCAACCTGCATGGTACAAAACCAAACATTAGCAAAATCAAGGAGTGACGATGCTTAGTCAATACGGTTCATGCTATCTTACCTATGAAGTGCTTTGTCCGTATCCACCCATTCCGGCGGGTGGGGCTGGAACAGACCAAACTGACGACACACGCGATGTGGCAAATGAAACTCAACAGCCCAGTTGCATATCAGTGGGCACCGCATACGCCAGAGATCCCTATCCCACAAGCACATCGGGTTGATGGTACACTCCGGGGTGTACCCAAGTCTGTCATCGGCGCCATATGGCTGCCATTCCACCTATGAAATAGGGCAACAATGCAAAATTAGTGAATTTTTTTCAGGCAAACATGAGAAATGACTGAAGTAATGACCTCGTTACCTGCTCAGGCGTAATCGTGTCCAACTCGGCAACGTACTTCTGGTACATGAGATTGACATCGTTCGTCATCTCGGAAACCACATCCCACTTGTAAGCCCAAGTGGGGCGCCGTAATTCGTCATCTTCATCTTCATACCAAGGATTAAACCTGACGCTCTTCGGGCGTCCAACAGGCAGACGCTCCCAGCTCCATATAGAAAGTAGAAGCATATTACCACCAATGCCTGCAGTATCTATGATCCTGCAACACGCATCGTCCAGCTGCATATGAAATAAAAACAATGTTAACTTGACAGCAAGCTTGCATTGCTAATGAAGAAATGAGTTGATCACAAAACAGACCAACTACCTTTCGGTACAAGTAGGCAAGAGTCGCTGAACCCCAGCTCCATTTGCTATCGAAGACGGTCAACGCCTTCAGCCACATCCATGGAGCGTTCTTACCAGTGAAGTCAAGGAACAAAGTCCTCGACACAACATACCACATGTAGACACGAGCATGTGTCTGGATCACGTCATCAGTGGCATCCGGAGGGCACGTCGCAAAGTGAGTTTGAATCCACGTGAAAGCAGCTCCGGCTGCTTTCCTTTCCTTCTTCTTCTTCTCTTCTCCCTCCTCTACATCAGCCTCAGCCTCGGTAGGAGCCATACCGATAAAAGCAATCATCTGCTCGCGCCACCCATCAGAATCGGTGCTCATACAGAGAGGCATCCCGTCGATAGCAAGACCGGTGATCAACGAGACATCCTCGAGCGTCACGGTCATCTCCCCAGTCCGAAGATGGAAACTATGCATCTCAGGCCTCCACCGATCAGCAAGACCGAACACCAGTGGAGCGTTCAGATTCGGCGTGGACCGGCTGACCAACTGAATCCACGGGAGTAGTCCTACCTGCTTGATGTACGGTGTGTACCGCTCATCGTAAGGCATGGCAGGACCAAAGACCCCGTGATACCGAATCTTCAAAGGTTCAAGCTTCTGCAAAAAACAAGTAATGACAAATCTTAGGGCATGTAAATTTCAACTTAAGGCAAAATATTTAGATTACTCGTTATTACCATCTCCTTCTCGCGCATCATGTAGGCCCGGTGTTTCGTGTCGTAGACATTGTCGATAAGCCAAACCATCCTTACAAATTTCAAACAATAAACATATATGAGTTCATCTCAAATATCGGTAAACACTCAACATTTCATATGTGTTCATCTAAACATCTCATATGTATTCATCTACAAGAATCTCAACATCTCCTTCTCACACAATGAATAAATGATTGTAAATTCTCATATATATCTAGTATGTCATATGTGTTCAAGTAAATCAACACCTCATATTTCAAATAAACTCAACATTTAATATATATCTAAAAAAATTCAACATCTCACATATAGCTACAACACTCAACATCTCATAATTATCTACAAAACTAGGCATCTCATATATATCTAAAAAAAATTACAATCTAGGTTTCACTAACAAGAATCATATAGTGTGGGGGGGGGGGGGGTCAAAGGTTCCACCTAATTTTGGGCAAACAAAGATCCAAACCAAGCAAATCAAAAGTTCCACCTAATCTTGGGCAAATCCCTAAAATTGCAACGCATTTACGGAGGAAAAGAAAGGGAATGAAGGAGTTTACCTAGTAGGAGGGATTGGAGATCGAATCCGAGCCTCAAAACTTCAGATTTGAGAGGGGTGTGGGGGGATCCGAAGGAAGCGCCGCTGCCGCCGCTCTCTGTAAACAGAGCAACTGCTCAGAGGGGGAAGAACTGCTGGGAGTGGCTGGCCCGATGCGGTTTAAGTCAATGTGCAGCGCCCAAGCCATAGGCGCTGCACATTATACAGTGTGGCGCCTATCCCTTGGGCGCTGCACTGCTGTCTGTGGGGCCACAACCCAACCAGGGCTGCCACGCTGGCAGAAGGTGCGACGCCTAAGGCAAAGGCGCTGCATAGTGGTGTGTGGCGCCTAGCTGTCGGGCGCCACACGAAAGGGTCAGCAGAGTGAAATTTTTTCGAGAGCAGGTCATTTTGTGATTTGATTTCGCCCTGAGGTCAAATATATGATTTCTGCCCCAGCTTGTCATGACGTCCGACGTCATGAAGTGGCCCAGCACTGCGCGTTGCGCCATGATGCCGCCGTCATGATGTTGTGCGATGACGTGCTACTGATATTGCGACTGAGGTAATGCAGGAGGCGTCCGCATGCTTTCGCTCGCGAGTGCAGGGGTGGGCTCCTTCTCCTTTTTCACGAAGACTGGGCCCCACTAGCGATGCCCTCTTCTTGCCAATGCCAGAAACGTCTTAGAGGTGATGCCAGCCGGTTGAAGTGGCCGAACGTGTCGCACTGCCGCGCGGAGGCGAGGGCAACTCTTCCCTCACCTCCTCTTTGACGCAACGTTTGATTTGGACACTCCGATTGCACCCGAGGGGGGGAGGGTGGGACCTCCTGCTTGATACAACGACCTATTTGGACGCCACGATTGCATGGGTCGGAGGGCGGGTGCTGTTGTCGTGCCGGAGGGCGGCCACTGGAACTTCTTGTCTGCCATGACAGCCTCGACGAGGGGAGGGGGGGGGGGGGTGTGCTGGTGCTAGTCGTCGTTGTCCCAAGAGAGCACGGACTCCTCCTTCGTCGATGATGCGGTATAAGACGACGACCCCTGAGACCAAGCGTGGAAGCACCATGATCCGGATGGAGATCCATCAGGCAGCGCTGAGAATCAGCCGGTGGTGCCGTACTTGCCCATCATGCGGTTGAGTAGAGGAGAGGAATGGTGGCACAACGGTGAGTGGAGAGGAGATGAGAGCCGACGGTTTGTAGAGAGAAGACGAGGTGGGTTTGGACGGCGCCACTTGCCTATATAAATACTCCCTCCGTTTCTAAATATTAGTCTTTTTAGACATTTTGAATGAACTATCACATACGGATGTATATAGACATACTTTAGTGTGTAGATTTACTCATTTTTCTCGGTATATAGTCACTAGTTAAAGTCTCTAAAAAGACAAATATTTAGAAACGAAGGGAGTAGTTGGGGTAAGGCGGACAGATGCAGCTTCAGTGCGGCGCCGCGGCCAGTGTGTACGCATCTCTGTCACCGCACATCCACATTGAAGCGTCGCCGCTGTCCCGTCTCATCACGTCGGTCAGATTGACAGTGTCTAGTAGTAGCAGCTCTGGCGCGGCAGTGTGGCACGACTGCGCAGAAACTGTTTGCGAGCAGGTCACACAACGATGACTTTGGGTGGGACCGCGCAGCCAAACACATGTGGCTAACGATCGTCCCCTCCCCCCGGTTCGGTCCTGGTTTGCACGAATTCAGGCGCGCATGCTTCGTGGGACGACGTTAGATGGCAAAACGCTGTTGGAGATGCCCTAAACTTATACGTGATGAAACACTTAATTCTTAGCTTAGACGAGTATATACAACCTGGTATATAAGACAATTTTTTTTGAGATCAAAGCAATGCTTTATAACTTAACGGTGCCCGGACATATCGCTCGAGGCACAGGCAGCCACTTGGGCTGGTACATCAGACCCTCAGTGCATAACCTGGTCTGTTGGGTACAAACGGCCAATGTTGGCTAATTCATGCACTACGGCTTTAGCTGGTATATAAGACAATTGATTAACTAATTAGCCGTATATTTTCTGTAATTCTACCATGTCAAGGATTAAGAGAAGACACCAAGAATAATAATTCTTTGGTTTATTCTAAAATAACAAACATATGTCTATATATTTTTTATAGGAATACTCTCGCAGACGGCATGCAATCGAAGGAAGAAGATGATCAATATGATTTTAGATGTAATTTTATTTTTTGCAAATTCGTTTCGTGTCTCATTACTTTTCCATTGTATTATCTTGATAAAATTTAAGTTTAAGATGTCTTCAGGCCTCTTATATGTTTGTTTAAAATAATACTCCCTCCGTCCCAAAATAAGTATCTCAACTGTAGTAGGAGTACAAAGTTGAGACACTTATTTTAAAACGAAGAGAGTATATAGTTTCTGCCCAAAAGCCCACCCCTTATTGTCCGCAGAGGTGGAAGGAAGGAGAACGAGGAACCCTAGCCGCCTGACTAAGGAACGGCCAGATCGATCAGCAAGGTACGCTCACGCTCTTCAAAATCTACATGGAATCTCCCCAGACTGCAACCTGATTCATGTTGTGTGTGTGTCTGCCACGGCCGGCCGGCGGTGGTGATTCGTGACGGAACGCCTTGATCTGCAACGTAAGCGGGACGGAGGTCGTTGTGCAGCCGAGGCCAGCCGGCCGGCTGGAGGTAGCGATTCGTGACCGACTTGTCCTCCTAATCCCTAACCGATATATTGTTGGCAGGCCGGCGACGATGGCAGCGGTTTGGTGCGCGGCGAGGAGGCTCAGTGGCTCCCTGCTCCAGCGAACGCAGGCGGCGGTCACGGAGGAGGGACGCCGGCTCGCGCCAAGCAGGCTCATGCGCTCCCGCCAGCTCTCCAGTAAGGTCTCCGGTGAGGTAACTTACCAAAATCGATGTAGCCAGCCATAATCGAATTCTGTGCAACCGAAACAGCAACATCTACTTGAAACAAAGCAAGATTACTTAACCTGACCAACCTGATGCATGTTTCCTGCCCCCTTCTTTGTTCCTGTGTTCCCAAGTCTGTAATATGATATTCCCCTATTATGTTGCGTCTACTCAAGTTTGGTAGTTGATAAAACTGGTTGCTGGTTTGGGCTGTGTCTAAGCCCAGACCTTAGGTGATCGTGGTGGGTGGGAGGGAGGCATCTCCTTCTCATGTTTCAGGTGGATCATGCATCGTGTGTGTGTTGTGTTTCTTCTTTTTTGTAGTCTGTCATGTAAGACAGACTGACTTGGTGGTTTCTGTTAATGGAAATCGGAGAGGCGAGCTCTCTTTTATCAAAAAATAAATAAAAAAACTGACCATCCGGACGTACTGGTGCTTATCATTTAAGCAACTTATTTTGCTGGTTGATCCGAGAACGACTTTTTACTCTTCCCTGCTGGCCTGCTCCATCGATCGCAGGTGGCGGAGCGACACCTCCTCGAGCCATGCAGCCTCATGCGCTCCCGCCAGCTCTCCAAAATTGACATCTTTTATCTCATGATTTATCTGCCGACGTCAAGGATGTAGCTTGCGATATTTGAATTATGTGCAATATAAACAGAGCAAAATTTACTTGCTTAGCATCGTCATATATACTAGAACTTGTTAAATCTGGCCTGAAGCTGTACATCCTGACTTACTAGCAACAGGACTGCATGCAACAAATCACATCTTTTAAGCAACCTTATTTTTCCTGGTTGATGCCAGCATGATTACCTTCTGCTCATCCCTTCAGCAAATACTGTAATTAGTTGCAAAACATAAGATGGATGCTGCTGCGGCTTTGATATCTTCTGCTTGATGCACTTCCTAGCTAGTATTACTTCTGTCGAAAATTACTTGTCTCGGAGTTTTCTAGATACGGATGTATCTATCACTTAAACGTGTCTAGATACATCCATATATAGAAAAATCTATGACAACTAATTTGGGATGGAGGGAGTATGATTCTGTGACTTCATTTATCCATATACGGTAAGTATGATTCTATGATTCCTAAATATAAGTCTCTTTAGAGATTATAATATGGACTACATACGGAGCAAAGTGAGCGAATCAACAATCTAAAATATGTACATATTCATCTGTATGTAGTCCATATTAACTGACAGGCATGCACCCGTACGTACACATGCACCATGCATTCTGCATATATCGTACCTCACTTAACTGACATACAACACGGTATCCTTCTTAATTACGTATTTAGCAGTCCTGGTCAGCGCTTACTTAATGATTGATGATGCAAAGTAAGCACACTGACCATCATCCATGTGTATCAATCCAGCAGGCTCGCAACATCCAGAAGAAAGAGGATGACATCTGGGCTGGGTTCAATGAGACGTTAAAGAGGACGGCGGTGCTCCCCAAAAAAAGGAAACCAAGTGTCTTTCAGCAGTACGTGGATTATCAGAGGCTCAATTTCTTCCTTATTTTCCTGTTTGTTTGTTTGTTTGTTTGATAATCTCATTTGTCCTACCTCTCTCTACCTGCAGGCGCATGATGCTCATCGAAGGCGTGACTAAGACTGTGGCCTATGGAGCTTTAATCGAAAAAGGCTTTCGCCCCGCTTTATAAATAAAGCACCAAACCACAAGCATCCAGTACAACGACACGTCACGCTACCGCAACACACGCACACACCCAAGACATGATACATAGGCGCTGAGCGCAGCAACACCACTCCTAGCACTACCGCCCCGAAGATATGAAGCTACATATAACGAATCATGTGCTCCAAGGCGGCGCCTTCAGGAAGGATACGACGCCGGAGCGTCGCCACCGCCCGATCCAAGGATCAGAGTTTCCCCCGGAGCCGCATGACGGGCAATGAGAGCCGCGACGACGCCTTCAAGAAGGGAGCGATCTTCACCGCCGCCGGTCCGTCCGAAGATAGAGCAGGTTTTCACCTCGGCCAACAATCACTGCCACCGGACGCCACACCCCGGCAACCACGCCGCCCACACGACCATGATGACCGGGCAGCACCAAGGCACGGGCTTTGTCCAAGAGCACCGCGCAACCACCACCACCAGGGTCGCCGCCCCAGCATCCAAGACCTCGACACCACCTCACCCGTGACCCGCCGCACCCCAACGAAAGAGACGAGCGGAAAGGTCCCACCTTTCGCGCCCCTGGGCGACCCCCAGCGTCGAGACCCAATAGGTCGGCCAGAACTGGCATCCACCGACCCATCCTGCTGCCCCAAGCGCGAGATGAGCTCGGTCCGGCAGCGACGAGAGGGGGACGAGGTCAGTCCTGCTGCATCGTGCGCGAGACGAGCTCGGTCCAGCTGCATCGTGCGGGAGACGAGCTCTGTCTTGCGGCAACGGGCGCGAGACGAGCGGTGGACCGCAGCTGGGAGAGGGCCAGCCCTTTGATGAAAGTAGCGCCCGGGCGACGAGGAGATGGGGTGAAGGACGAGACGGTCCGACCGCAGACAAACCGACGCCGGAGGAGCCGGCCGTTGCCGCGGCCAGATCCATCGAGCCACCGTGAAGCCGCCACGACAACAGAAGGCCACCAAGACCTACCCATGCCGCCGCCCACGGCCGGAGCAGCAGCCACGCCCGGCCGCTGCCCATCCGCGTCGCCCGACGAGCTCCAAGCGCCGGAGCCGCCGGCACTACTAGAAAAAGGACTATAGATGGGATTGATACTAATGGCGCACCAAACAAGCGGTGCGCCATTAGTATATACTAATGGCGCACCACCTACTGATACGCCATTAGAGTTGAAACTACTAATGGCGCACCTGGCCCAGGGTGCGCCATTAGTATCAATTTTTTTTAACTAGTGCGCTTGTCCAAACATACTAATGGCGCATCCAGATACAGTGCGCCATTACTAGTTGTAACTAGTAATGGCGCACCAGACGGAAAGTGCGCCACTAATGTTGTTTTTTTATTATATTTTTATTCCCTTTTTTGCAAAACTACTAATGGCGCACTGCTCCACCGTGCGCCATTACTAGTTTAAACTAGTAATGGCGCACTGTGGGACAGTGCGCCATTAGTATTTTTTTTTGCAAAACTACTAATGGCGCACCATCAGGAGGTGCCCATTAGTAACCTGGATTACTAATGGCGCATTTAGAGTTGGTGCGCCATTAGTAAGTGGGCAGCAACAAGATATTTTGGACAGCCTCTCCTACCCACACTCACTTTCTCCCCACTTCATTCTCTCCACCTCCTCCTTGTCTCGGGTGCCTCCTCTTTTTCACCTCATTTCCACCATAGATTCATTCAATTTAAGTGGTTAAATTACCTTGTTTTGATAGGTAAGTAAGGGGGGAAGCTATATTTATGTTGTTCTCCCTACAACAATGTGCACATGCACTTTTTATGGCCTAACTAGATCTATGTATGTTCGTGGTGTTGCATATGTTTGTGGTGTTGCATATGTGTTTGTGTTTGGAGGTGTACCGGTATTTGAAATTCGATAGTTGCCAATATTTTGCCGGAATGTTGATTCATTTCCGTTTCGGCGAGAATTTTGGCATTAAGCATTCTTTTTGGTCCTATTTTTAGGGAAAGTCATGCCAAATTTTTTCTTGGTTCTAAAATATCGTTTTGCTCTACCCCGCAGGCGACCATGGTCCGCATGATGACCGAAGGCATCGTGAATAGGTTTTTGAGGTCCGCGAAGGCCGAGATGCTTCAAAAGAACGAGACGGAGATAAGATGTCCGTGTCGAAGATGCAAGCTGAAGAGCCTTATTGCGGACCCGGAATCCGGGCAGGTGCGGGACCACCTGCTCTTGCGTGGTTTCATGGATGGCTATCGGTGGCAAGGTGATGAAGATGACTACGAAGTCGTCCATGGGGGCCGGGCAATAAATGAGGAAGGGCAGCAAGACAACCACCGCGGCTCGGGCGGGCGAGAAGACGAAGAATCCCGAGGAGATGATCAGGACGGTGATGTTGTACACAGTCATCATGTAGAAGATGCAGGACATGATGATGAGGAAGATGCCGGAGCAGTCGACGGGCATGATCATGAAGATGATGATGCCGGCGGAGCAGACGACGCTGGACCATCGATGGGCTGGGTGCAGGACCCTCATATTCAAGAGCTGCTTCTCAAGCAGACGGATAACGCAAGAGCTGCCGCCCGAGAGAAAGCCAAGATGGATCAACTTGAGTTAGACGCGGTTACTCCATTGTATGAAGGATGCAGGCCCAAGGATACCCGCCTGAAAGGAACGCTCATGGCTCTGGAGATGAAGGTAAAACACAAAATGACCGACGCATGCTTCGACGAGAACATGTCATTCTGACACGAACGTCTTCCCAAGGGGAACAAGTGCTCGACCAGTTTGGAGGAGGCGAAGAAAATCGTGTGTCCTCTGGATTTACCGCACGTGAAATACCATGTGTGCATGAACAATTGCATCATTTATCGGGATGAGCACGCGGAGTCTACCATATGTCCGGTGTGCGGCGTCACTCGATACAAGAAGAGGAAGAAAGCTCCTCGAAAAGTGGTGTGGTACTTTCCGATCACTCCTCGTCTGCAGCGGTATTTTGCGGAGCCTAAGGCAGCAAAGCTCCTGCGTTGGCACGCGGATAGGGAGGAGAAGAAGCGAGAAGATGACGCAAATGATCCGGAGATAGATAAAAAAGACAAGATGCTGAGTCACCCTAAGGATGCGAGCCAGTGGAAAGTGTTGAACTTCGAAGACCCAGAATTTGGGAATGATCCAAGGAACATCGTGCTGGGCGCGAGCACCGATGGAGTCAATCCGTTTGGCAGCCAGAGAAGCACACATAGCACCTGGCCTGTGTTTGTGTGGATGTACAATCTTCCCCCTGGTTGTGCATGAAGAGGAAGTACATTCACATGAGTATGCTAATTGAAGGACCGAAACAATCAGGGAACGACATCAATCTGTATCTGGGGCTGCTGAAAGAGGAGCTTGACACGCTGTGGAAAACGCCAGCCAATACGTGGGACGCCGCAGAGAAAGAATATTTCCATATGAGAGCCGCGCTGCTCACGACGGTGCACGACTATCTCGGTTACGGATATGTCGCGGGGCAGGTGGTCCACGGATTTTCTGGATGCGTCAGGTGCATGGATGACACAACGTATCGCCAGCTAGATAGAGATCCTGGGTCTTTGAAAACCGTGTTCATGGGACATCGAAGGTGGCTTCGCGACGATGACCCGTGGAGAAAACGCAAGGATCTGTTCGATGGTGAAACCGAACCCCGAGGACGCCCGCGTACGAGGAGCGGCGAGGAAATAGACGAGCTGTTGAAAAATTGGAAAGACTGCCCACTGCCGGGAAAGAAGCAAAAGGCGCCAGAGCCGGGAAAGAAGCGATAGGCGCCAGAGCCGCTGCTGAAGGTATGGAAAACGAGGTCTGTTTTCTGGGACTTGCCGTACTGGAAGATCCACCGTGTGCCTCACAGCCTTGATGTCATGCATATCACGAAAAACGTGTGCGAGAGTCTGCTTGGTACCCTGCTCAACATGCCAGAGAGGACCAAAGATGAGCCGAAAGCAAGGGCAGACTTGAAATCAATGGGCATCAGGCAGGAGCTTCACGCTATATATGATGATGATGATGATGATGATGATGATGATGATGATGATGAGGCGAAGCAGGACACGGAAAGTCGTCACAAAGGCAAAAAGGCCAAGAAGACCGGAAATGACTACCCTCCCGCATGCTTCACTCTAAGTCAGGAGGAGATCGAGCAGTTTTTCACCTGCCTCGTAGGAGTAAAACTTCCTTACGGTTACGCGGGGAAGATAAGCAGATACCTAGACCCAGCGAAGCTAAAGTTCAGCGGGATGAAGTTTCACGACTGTCACGTGCTGATGACGCAGATACTTCCAGTTGCAATCCGTGGGATCATGGACGCGCACGTCCGTGAAACCCTATTTGGCCTATGCAACTTTTTCGACGTCATCTCTCGGAAGTCTGTTGGCGTGAGGCAACTCAGAAGGCTACAGGAAGAGATCGTGGTGATACTATGCGAGCTTGAGATGTACTTCCCGCCTGCATTCTTCGACGTTATGGTGCATCTGCTGGTCCATATCGTGGACGATATCATCCAACTCGGGCCGACGTTCCTGCACAGCATGATGCCGTTCGAAAGGATCAATGGTGTCATCAAAGGATACGTTCGCAACATGTCACGTCCAAAGGGAAGCATAGCCAGGGGCTTTCTGACCGAAGAGTGCATCTCCTACTGCATGAATTATCTAGGCATCGAGAACCCCATTGGTCTGCCCGTCAACAGGCACCTCGGCAGGCTCGCTGGATGGGGTCACCGTGAGGGTCGTCGCAAAATGCATGTCGACTTCGAGGGTCGACTCCCCGACTTTGAAAGAGCAAACCTAGTCGCGCTACAACACATAGACGTGGTCGATCCTTGGGTGGTACAGCACAAAACCTTTATTAAGAAGACGTACAATGACCGAGGCCAACAGAGGACGGACGGAGATATACTCAAAGAGCACAACTCATGTTTCACGCGTTGGTTCAAGCAGAAGCTTCTGTCGTACCCTTTACACGAGGACTCTTCCGCGGAAGAACAACTCATATTCGCCTTGTCACAGGGTGCCGAGCACAACCTATGACCTATGAGGCGTACGATATCAACGGCTACACATTCTACACCGAGGCCAAGGACATGAAGAGCGATGGTTATCAGAACTCCGGGGTAACGATGGAATCCTACACCGGTAACGACAAGGACAGATACTACGGAAGGATCGAGGAGATCTGGGAGCTGAGCTACGCTGGAGAGAAGGTCCCGATGTTCCGTGTCAGATGGGCCAAGAGCATCCTAAAAGAAGACCGGTATTTCACCACCATGGTTATACCCGAAGCCAAATCCAAGACCGCGGGCGCAAACGTCACCGCGAAAAATGAGCCATGGGTACTGGCTTCCCAAGTGGACCAATGCTTCTTCATTACTGACCCGTCAAAGCCCAGTCGTGTTGTCGTGAGGAGAGGCAAAAGGAAGATCATCGGAATGGATGGAGTAGCCAATGAGCAAGACTTCGACAAGTATGGCGACCCGAGGATCGAACATGACGACGATGATGAAGTAGCAGCATACACCACAAGAAGAAGCAGGACCACCCTACCTAAAGGACGTCCGTTCTACAGAAGAACTCCATTTGCGAAAAAGAAGGGCAAGAAGATTGTGAACAGATAGCTAGCTAAGATCGATTGTATTTAAATCGTAGCCTTCATTTCTCGATTGTATTTCATGGGAACTTTTTGAACTATCATGAATATTTTTAAATTTCATGGACACTCGATCTCGATCCCCCTCCATCTCGATCGCTATCCCACCTTGCCAGATCCGGTCCCCCTCGCCGCCGAGCACCCCCCGGTCCACCGGCCGCCGCCGCCGACCCCCCGCACCCTCGATTCCCCTACTCAACCGCCGCCGCCAACCCCCCGCACCCCTCCCCTACTCAACCGCCGCCGCCGACACCCCGCACCCCGCGCACCCTCCCCCGCTCCACCAGCATTACTGTTTGATGTAATTTTTAAAAAAATTATTACTGTCTTATAAAAAAAATATTACGATTATGATTTAAACAAGTTTGAACACATTTAAACACAAATAAGTATCAAACAACATTTTAAATGGATAAAAAATTGTGGAGCCTGGGAATCGAACCCAGGACCTCCTGGTGTGAGAACTGGCTGCTGACCAGTCGAGCTAGTAGAGGGAACTTGGTGTGGATCAGTTCAGGTGGAAGATAACCTGTTGGCTCGAGCAGAAAAAAAATACTAATGGCGCACCATGGTGGGGTGCGCCATTAGAATGGATATACTTATGGCGCACCGAGGGGTGGTGCGCCATTAGTATTGTGCCCGGCCCCATCCATATTCCCCTCCCTCCCCGGCCCCTCCCTATCCCCTCTCTCTCCCTTGCCCTCGCCCTCGATCCCCTTCCCCTCTCCTCTCCCGACGCCGCTGCCCCGCCGCCTCAACGCTGCCCCGCCGCCCCGACGCCGCCTCGACGCTGCCCCAATGCCGCCTCGACCCCGCCCCGACATCCTTGGTGGGAGCCCCTACATTGCCGGATTCGTCGTCGTCTTCAACCTACAGTCACCGGCGCGTCCGCGACGATTGTCGCCGTTCTGCTGCTCCTAAGCCACCAACGGGCCATCGTGTGCCTCCTCGGTGAGGCACTCAACCATTCCCTTCTCCTTCCCGTGCGGAACCGCCGTCGTATTCGTCGCTCTGTTCGAGGCCGAAATCATCGTCCGCCATGGCCACGAGCTCGTCGTGGCCGTGCTTTTTCCCCGCGTCTCTGGCCGCCCCAGTTCGCCCCCTCGCGCGTGTGCACCTGCCCACGGCCGCGCCCCGCCCGCTGCCTTGCAACAGCTGCTGCTGCGCGCGCCTGTAGCCACCACTGCCGTGTCTAACAGCTGCTGCTGCTGCTAGACATTGAATCATGCTGCTTCCTTCTTCAGTTAACCCAAGTGTCAATTTTTTTCAGTTTCGTCAGAATAAAAATGTACAAGGAGTCATTCTGTCCAACTCTGCTGAAAAATAGTTTTCTTGAGTTTTGATCATCAAGAGGACTCATCTTGTAAACGAATTCGTGCTGATAGTTGCAGCTTGCATTAGCTACAGTTTCAAGTCTTGTGGTTGTGATTACTTGACTACCTTTTTGGTTTTCTGGAAACACGCAGTGAATAATTTCGGTGTAGTAACTCTTGATTAATTATGGCATTGTGTGTCATAATTTGCTAGGTTGCATGGCATGTGCTGGATGAAGCTTATGGTGTAGTATCTTAATTGACTGATGTTGATGAACCTTTCCTGTACATATTTGGTTTGGTTGATTGCCTGGCATGAGCTAGATGAAATGATCTATTTCTCCTGATGTGAAATGATCCCTTTCTCCTGAAATGTTGATTAATTTCCGTTTCGGTTGAGAATGGGGCACTCCTAGGTCAAGAAAATTAGCAAAGGTCATGCCCAATTTTCTTGACCTAGAAGGTGCCCGATTCTCAACCGAAACTTTTATTTGTGAGCCTTGAGAAGATTAATTGGTTCCACAATGCAAGCCAACTTTTATTTCTCTTGCCTGGTTCCACTAAGATGTGTTATTGCAAGCTATTAATTATTTTTCAGTTGTGAGCCTTGAGAAGATTAATTTTTTCCTATATTGTAGCTTTAACAGTTTTCAGTGTTCCATCTTTCTAGTCTCCTATCTTGAATAGAGACATACAATTTTCAGTGTTAAATCAATTGTGTGATCTCTTTTTCTATGTTTCAAGGACTGCCCAATACAAGTAAAGCAATTCCATCTGCCTCGCCCTCTCACCACGCCCACAGAGGCTCCTGGATCTGGACCAGCCGCCGCCGGACAGCAGCAGGTCAGTAAGCCTCTCTCTCTCTCTCTCCATTCATGTACCTTCCCCTGGCCTGCTGTGACTCACTCAACCCCCATTTGCATCTAGGCAGGCGGCATCCGTCACCGGCAGGCAGGCGACATCCATCACCGGCAAACCTCCCACGCACTGTGCCTCGGACGCACAGCAGCAGGTCAGACCCCCCTCCCTCTCTCTCTCTGGCACGATGAGTTATAGGATCAATGCCTAAGTTTTGTTGAGCACACAGATTTCTTTTCTGTAAGCATTGGTATTATGTGCTTCCCATAGTTGGTATAAGATGATTTAAGCTTAACAAACAAAATGCACACCGAAACACCCCCAATTCCAGCTCCTTGAATTCTTAGAACTATGGATACCCAGCTCCACTAATTCATGGGCCTGTTTGCGAGAGCACCAGCTCTAAATAGCATTGCAAAAGCAAACATGTATCAACTGAAAGGAGGAGAAGTAGTTTATTTCATAGAGTAAACATTAGCACTATTTGACAGTAAAAGGTTTTAGCTAATTTGAATTAACTGAAAGCAGCAGTACATCATTTTTATTGACAGTAAAATGTTCAAAGAAACAGATATGTAAAACCCCCATAGTTATGTCTTTCGTACAATATGCCATGAAAAGGTGTGCCATTTTCATAGAAGAGCAAACCGGCCTGCCTTTCGGCCTTTTGGTTGCAAGTGCATTTCACTCAAATCACTCAGTAAGTGATGGCATTCCTTGTGAAATGTTCAAATTAGCTAAAACCTGTGCATATGTAAAAGGTTCAGTAAGTGAAGACAGTAAAATGTTCAAAGAAACAGCTGAAACTCCTCTACCGGTGGCTGCACTTGTCTGCAGGATATGTAAAACATTTTTATTGACAGTAAAATGTTCATTTAGTTTCAGTAAACAAATATTGCCAAGCATGACATGGCCTTTGTGATCTCCTACTCCTGAATTTTCATGTCACTTGTGCTATTAGTAGTTTTTTGACAGTAAAAGGAATTTTCATGTCACTTGTGCTATCAGTACACTACAAGTGAATTTTCATGTCACTTGTGCTATTTATGTGGTCTGAAACTTGTCAAGTGATGCTGCTGCTGCTATCTGCGAGTTGCTGCTGCTAGTTGTGATTTTGTCAAGTGATGCTGCTGCTACTTGTGATCTTCTAAAATAACCCCTTTCTCCTGAAACGTTGATTAATTTCCGTTTCAGTTGAGAAATGGGGCACTCCTAGGTCAAGAAAATTAGCAAAGGTCATGCCCAATTTTCTTGACCTAGAAGGTGCCCGATTCTCAACCCAAATAAAAATTAATTTGCTTTAGTGGTTGGATTAGTTTAGTATTTTTTTCACACACTCAGACACCCTTGCTTGCCATGTGTGTGAGAGAGATAGTGAGAGGAGACAAGAAGAAGGGGGTTAGGAAGATGTTGCCTGCTCATCAAAGCTAACCATCTCCCCCTTTTCACCCCTTTTCCTTTGTCTTTTGTGGGTTGCAAGGAAGCTACTGTCTTAGCTAGCTTAGCTTGTGCACAAATCCCAGTGTTACAACCTTGTATCTTTGCAGCAACCAACTTTCTAGACACACCCCTGCATCATGCAACAGTGCCTTCAAGATCCAAGGCAATATCACAAACATCATAGGCAATTTGACCAAACTCACAACCTTGTATCTTTGCAGCAACCAACTTTCTAGACACACCCCTCAAGAACTAGGTTACCCTGAGAACGTGGACTTGGACCTTAGCAACAACACACTAACAGGTTCTATCCCAAAACACCTAGGCAATATCACAAACATCTCTCAATTGTTCCTTGACAATAACCAACTTTTTGGCGACATTCCTCGAGAATTAGGTTATTTGGTCAACTTAGAGATCTTATTCCTTGAAAATAACCAACTTTTTGACCAAACTTTGTTCCTATTTATAGAGAAACATGGCCAACAACGATGAGGCCGGGGGTTCGGGCGGCAAGAAATTCTAGGAGCTGTCCCAGGAGATGGAGGAACAACCTCACTTGTATGAGGACGCCGCCTTCCCCACCGATCCTGAGACCACTGATGGTACCGCCGAGGATGACCCCACTGATGCTACCACTGATGGTGCCGCCGAGGATGCCACCACTGATGATGGCGGCGCACGCACAGATGGTAGCCAACCGAAGAGGCAACGGAAGGACCGGCGCCCGACCGTGCTCCGCACCCTCAAGGAGGAAGTTACTGAAGTGGACTCCAATGGGAATCCAACGGCGCCCGAACGAATAGTCAAGGGGTACTCGCTTCAGCTCGGGTGCATTCTCCGGAGCACCGTCTCGATCAACACCGAGAACCTCAGGCATCCTGACCGAGGGAATTTGCGCAACCTCCTCTTCACGAAGCTGCACGAACGATACAAGTTCCCCGCTGAATTTGAAAACACAAGCCTCAAAGGGAATAAAGTGAACAATGCTGCCCTCACGAAGATGAGCACGGCCCTATCTACTTCGAAAAGCAATGTGAAGAGAATGATCGAGAAATGTGAGAGTTATGAGAAGATCAAGGAGAAAAATCCTTCGATCACCGAAGATGACTACAACGACTTCAAGATCAATTGCTCGAGCACCGCAAGCTCCGAATCAAGTAGGTGGGGGAAAGAAATGCAGGAGCTGAACTTAGGGGAACACACACTCGGTCCCGGCGGTTACAGAGTGGCGGAGCCTATATGGGACAAGGAGGAGGCGGACCGTGCCGAGCAAGGCCTACCGCCCCTCTTCGATAAATACGGTGACATGCAGACCAGGAACTTTGCCAGGGCCCGGTACAAGAAGGACCCGAAAACAAAGGAGCTTACCACGGATCCGAAGACCAGGGCGCTTGAGCTTGTTCTGGTAAGGAATACACCCCCGCGTAATTAGCTCCATATGGTTGCATTCTAATTAATGAAGCCAAATTTCTAAATGGTTCACATTCCTTCCGCAGGCGACTGAAAGCAGTAGCGCGGGGTCGACTAAGAGCAACCCTTGGGACACCACTCTAAATAGGGCATTGAATGTAATGAAGAACAAGGATAAGCTCAGTAAGCCGACGTCAGCTGGTCGTGTGGCCGGCAAAGGCTTGTCGACAAAATGGTCGTCATACTATAACACTGGTGGGCGAAAGGAGAAAAATACCAGCTCGGAAAGCCAGGCGCGCGAGGTTCAAGAACTCAGGGCACAGGTGGCGCGGATTCCGGAGATTGTCCAAGAGAAAGTGCAACAACAACTCGGAGCGACGATCACCGCCATTGTGCCTACCTTGATCCAGGGGATTAGTGCGTGGATTGCGGGCGGCCAACAGGGGCCGCCCCCGATTCCTAGCTTCACGGCCAGCAACTCGCAGAACGCGATGGCGGGGCCATTGGTGTCTCCGGCGGAGGCGGTATTGGTGTCTCCGACGCCGGCACGGGAGCTTAATGCACCCGGGTGTACGTCGGCCGGCACCTCCGCAGCAAGCGGCCCCTCCGTCAACTGCACGCCCGCCGTTGGCGGTGCCTCGACATTAGCCGAGCTCGACGCCATCATCACGGTAACTAATTAAGCCTCTCTCGGCCGAGGACTTCATCTCCTTGCCTTTGACTGGGCATCCCTGACGCCCTACATGTTTTCGCAGGGCGCCGCCGACGTTCCGTGCACTCTCCTACACTTCGTGAACAACGAGTTGGTCGATGTCGCCAAGGGCAAAATCGTTCAACCGGGCAACCCCTTGTTCCACGGTACCCAGATGCCACCCAACTTATTTAGGGTTCAACTGGTTCGGGTGCTGCCAGGCTGCGACGAGTTGTTACCTCCGATTCGACCCGTCGGGGCCGACGATGATGACGTGATGACCCTCAGCGCCTGCCTGAGCTGGCCCCTGCTTTGGCCGAAGAGCCAGATTCGTTTGGGGGCGGGGGACACCACCCCAAAGACAACACCGCCAGTCGTGCCGGCGCCAAGTCGGCCCCATGGCAAGACCGCCGCAACGGTGCCGGACATCCCTATGCCACTGGATCCAAACATGCATATGGCACAGGATCAGAACGACGACGATGATGATACATTTGCCAACGTCGATCAGTACTTTGCCGATCATGGGTACGGTGGCGACTTCATGGGGCCTCCTTCTCAAGAACCCAACCCAACAAAAGACGTGCGCGATCTAGCTGGTACCGCGGAGAAGCCAAGTTGCAACAGGCATCGTTTGCAGTTCAGCTCTCAGGAGACGCCTCCAGCTGCCGACTTCACCGAGCCTCAGATAGGCGAGGTGCGAAATATGATCAGCCCCAACACACTCAAGAAGGCGGTCTGTGAGCAGAACTCGGTCCCATTACAGGAGAAGAAGAAGGCACGCAAAAGAAAGACTAACAAGGGTGCGGGCCAGCCGGCACCGAGTACGATCCGTGCTCAGGACGGGCCACCTTCACCTAAGGATATCTCGAGGAGGGTGCATGTGGCGGGTAGGCCGATGCTACCGAGAAATATGCTCGATGCTGCAACCGGTGCTATGCGGAGTCTGCATGACAGTGTTCTTTCTTTGGAGAAGCGGCGTCTCGGAGAGAAGGATGTGGCATACCCGGTTTTCGCTGCCAAGGTGCCAGAGGGCAAGGGCTTTGTGGATAACTCCATCGGGGGTACGATCGTCCTGTGGTTTGATGACATCCACGCTATGTTGAACCTTCATCCGCTGCACTACACCTTCGTTCGGCTATTTTCGCTGAGTATGGAGATGCGGATCATTCGCGACAAGACCCCGGACATCGTGATAGTCGACCCCTTCTATATGTGTGCCAAGATCTTGGGCAGCGCTGGGGACCGGCAAGTCGCGAGTTCTTACCTCGAAGGCGTCATTCTGGCAAACCAAGATAAGGATAACTTCCTCGTGCCTTACTTTCCCGAGTAAGTCCTCCCCTCAACCGCCCCGTAACATATGAATTCTTAGATTTCGATCGTTTTTCTTTTAACATTCCGTGTTTTCTGCAGTGACACACGTTGCACGCTCATCCTCCTAAGCCCCAAATATTCCATGGCCACGTATTTCGACCCGGACCGTTAGTCGAACGTAGACTACACAAATGTCAAGAAGGTTCTTGATGATGTTCTCCCCGGCTACGTCAAATCTGGAGGCACCTTCACCAGGCCTATTCGTAAGTACGGCAAGCACGTGTTCTCCCACAATACGACGTTCTGCTGCGCCAAGCAGCCGCCTGGCGGTCAGAAGGGTGCCTACTACGCCATCCATCACATGCGGGCGATCGTACGGGACCATCATCACCTTCTGCTACCGAGTAGACTCAAAGATTGGGCCGCGAGCGTGTCGGCAATCCAGGACGCGGACATCAGACAAGAATTCTTTCGCATCCAGTCGGAGTTTGCGGAAATCATCCATCAAGATGTCCTTCGTACCTCGGGGCAGTTCTACCTCAGAAATCAACCGTCCAACAGTGACATCGACACAATCCTACAAATGCAGGCTGACAACGCCCGTTCTTTCATGACTCCCACGATAGACGGCAGTTTCATCCACGCTCCGGTCCCTTGAGTCTCATGTTGTAATTAAACTTTAATGAACTTGTAGTGTGTCTCTTTGGTTTCGAGAGTCGTTCAACTTAAGATGTAATCGATGCTATTAATGTCTTGCTTTTCTCTTCCGATCGTTCTGTTGCATACTTATATATTGCTTATGTATTGTCTGTGAATTGGTACTAATGTTTCGTTTGGCTACTGCATAGCGATGCCGTGGTATGTCGTGTACAAAGGTAAGGTTCCCGGAGTCTACGACGACTGGGAGGAGTGTCGGAGACAGGTTCACCGATTCAGCGGTAACAGTTACAAAGGGTACGCCACTAGGGCCGAGGCCAAATCTAGATACGCCCGCTATCTAGCGGGAGAGGGGAGGGAGCGTTGGAGGAACCGGATGAAGACGATTTTCATCGTGATGATGCTCGTCGTGATGACCGCAGCTCTCTTCTATGTGATGGTAGTTTAGATGATCGATATCAACTTGTAATGTGAAGACAAACTCGCGGTCTCGAGACTTGTAATATAATGTTCTATCTTCGTTCGGTCTTTTCAATTCGGAGACTAATATGATGACTTGTATTCGGAGACTAAAATGATGAATTGTATTCAGAGACTAATCTTCCATTGTATTCGATGAATCTGTTGTTGATGTGTGCTGTCTATATTTTGTCCAATTATACATTTTGTAACCTGTGCAAAAAACAGAAAATTAAAAAATAAAAAAACCTAATATTCATACTAATGGCGCATCACATCATAGTGTGCCATTAGTATGCCAAAGGATACTAATGGCGCATCATTAAAGAGTGCGCCATTAGTATGCCGAAGTTACTAATGGCGCATCTTGCTGTCGTGCGCCATTAGTATGCCAAAGCACCTGGGTATACATGGCCCCCTGGGAGGCATACTAATGGCGCACTGTTGTATATACTAATGGCGCATCTGGGGTGCGCCATTAGTATACCAGATACTAATGGTGCGCCATTAGTAAAATATACTAATGGTGTGCTACTAATGGCGCACCACTAATGCGCCATTAATGGCCAAATTAGGTGCGCCATTGATAGGCCTTTTCCTAGTAGTGCGGGCACGCACCACCGGAACCACCGCCACTGCGCCGCCACCCCGACCAGCCGAGGGTGCCTCGGTCAGGGCCGCCGGCCGCAGCCCTAGCTGTCGCGGCCCGCGCCGCCGAGAGGCCAGATCCGGAAAAGCCACCGCGGCCGCCGACTCCGACCTCCAGCCCGCACCACCACCACCATCTGCCGCGGTGTCACCACCACCTGCCGCGGCCACGACAGAGGAGGCCACCGGCAGCCCGTGCCGCCCGCAGCCCGCGCCACCATGAGCCAGATCTGGCCACGCAGGAGCCGCCGCCGACTCGGGCACAGGCGCGCCACCCGCCTAGCCGCCCGCCGCGTGGGGAGGGAGGGACGACAAGGAGCCGCCCCAGCCCGCCGCGCCGCCATGGAGCCCGGCCGCAGCTCCACGACCCGGCCCGGGGCTCCGGCCTGCGCCAGAGACGCCCGAGCGGGGGGACAAAGGGGGCCCCGCCGCCGCCGGCAGCAGCCGGGCTTCGCCCGTCCGCGCCCCTGGGCGGCGGCGAGGGAGGAGGAGGGGGGAGGAGGAGGGAGCGGTGGCGAGGGATGGGGTTGGCCTCCGGCCGCCTCGCGGGAGACGACGCGGAGGCGAGCCTTGCTGTGTATCAAGTTCTCGGTTTTCTTTTCTCTATTCCCTATGGAGCTTTCAAGGTGATAGTTGTGTATGTGGCTGCTTGTGCTGCTTTCGATGGGGTAAAATTCTAGCCCAGGCCGTTACCGAGGGAAACCAGTGAAGACAAGATGGAAAAATGAGAACCAAAGATGGCCCTAGCTTGTTTTCAGTTTAGTTATGACCTGCACTTTTGGTAGCTAGCACTATGCTATCGTATGTGTGACATGGTATCATGTTATTATATCTCTATATATCTATTCGAGTAGATTACGTGCATGCATGCATGAAGCTGTGGCTTGATGCGAACAAACTTTGCATAGCTTGTATGGTCACTGGCATGCATTATTGGTGCTACTCTAGTGCTTCCCTCTCGAATTAATTCTGATCAACTAAACTCTCGGAAACAAATTTAAGTACTCCCTCCATTCCTAAAATAAGTCTTTTTAGAGATTTCAATAAAAGACTACATACCGAGCAAAAAAAATGAATACACTTTGAAATATATCTATATACATTCATATGTAGTTTGTGTTGATATCTCTAAAAATACTTATATTTAGAAACGGAGGGAGTAACTTGTAATAGGGTTCATACAACTAGTACCATGAAACTACCCTCTAACTGAATGAATCTGAACTACCAAAATCTCCTACGCTCCATGCTGAGTTGTCCATCCTGCCCCACAGATGAAGACGTAGACAATATCTCTCCTCTCCTTCCCAAGAAGTTTGGGCACACCTCCCACCATTTGATCCATTACCAGTGCGTGATACCACCATATATTTGTGGTGTCCTTTTCTAACACATGCACGAAGACTACAATATTCATTGCCGTCACCGAGAACATCAGGAAACATCAAAAGGATCTTGTCTTCGATGGGATGATGATCTTGTCCACAAGGATTTTAGGCTCTCTGGTCCAGCTTGAATCCTTTTCCATTTGTTGGTGTAACTCTTTTGATCCACCTTGAACTCCCCCTACCCCATGTCCTCCTTAACATTTTTTAATATGCTGTGGGTGTAAAGTTCATTGATGACACGATCTCCATGCCGCTTTGTTTGTACATAGAAAAAACATAAAAAGATGAGTCTGAATTGTATCTTTGATTTCAAAATAGTTGAAGTTCTTGGTTTTATACAGGGTCGACGATTTGATCAAACACGTCTCTTCCGCCGACTGCATGAGGTAGGAGATGGGCACAGTGCTAGCCGCTTCCACGCCTTGTTGGTCATGTAGGCATGCCGTCTGCTTCGGTGCGATGCCATGGATTCTACTGACCATCAACATATTTATACATACGTATTGTTAGGGCATGTCCAACGGTGCATCTCAAATCAGACACAATAAACATCCGCAGACACGGATACAGGAGCCGGCTACCCAACCGCAAGCACCAAACGAGTTCGCCCACATGTCAAACGTAAAGTGTAGAAAAATGAAAAAAAATTCATGCAAACCGAAGAAAATTGAAACAAGTTCGATATATTACATTCAAACCAGACAATATTTGACAAGTTCAACTAAAATTTAGAAAACTAAATGAAACTATGCAAGTTACCGGACGGTGGCCTTGTACGCATAGCCTCCTTGGCCGGCAGCACCTTCGTTGTCGTCCGCCCTGTCATCGTTGATGTCGGAGTCAGAGTCGTGGTCATTCCAGTGGTCGTGCCTCAACAACCCTGATTGGCCTCCGCCTGGAGTTGGCTGTGCAACCATTGGCTTCCACCGCCGCCTGGCGGAAGGCTGCGTCGGCCAAGAACGCCTCCCCGGTCTGCCCCGACCCTGGACTTGCCCTTGCCGGCAAGGAGGGCGGCGGCGCACATGGACTCATCCACAACAATCTTGACGAGTTGGTTTATGAGGTAGCGTCGGCGCTGCCCGGACGTCTTTGTGGTGGTCCTCGACTAGTCCTCGACCAAGGCCAACATGAGATCGAGGTCCGTGAGGACCCAGTTCGTCATGACGTCCGACATCACGAAGCAGCACAGCACTGCACCGTTGCGCCACCTCTGTTGCGATGTTGTGCGATGACGTGCTACTAATGTCGGGACTGAGGTAATGCATGTGCCGTCCGCACACGTTCGCCAGTGCAGGGGAGGGCTCCTTCCCCTTTTTTCACAGAGACTGGGCGCCACTAGCGATGCCCTCTTCTTGCCAATGCCAGAAACGTCTCAGCGGTGATGCCAGCCAGTTGAAGTGTCTGAACATGCTGCGTGAAGGCGAGGGCAACTCTTCCTTCACCTCATCCTTGACGCAACGTCTGATTTGGACGCCCCGATTGCACCTGGGAGGTAGGACCTCCTGCTTGATGCGATGACCTATTTGGACACTGCGGTTGCATGGATCGGAGGGCGGGTGCTGTTGTCGTGGCGGCGAGGGCAGCGCCGGGAACTTCTCGTCTGCCGCGACAGCCTCGGCGAGGGGGGGGGGGGGGGGGGGGGGTGGTGTTGGTGCTAGTCCTGGTTGTCCCGGGAGAGCACGAACTCCTCCTTCGTCGATGATGTGGTATAGGACGTTGGCCCCGGAGACCGAGCGCGGAGGCGCCATGATCCGGATGGAGATCCAGATGATCAATATGATTTTTGATGTGACTTTATTTTTTTCTAATCGTTTTGTGTCTCATTACTTTTCCATTGTATTATCTTGATAAAATTTAATTAAAAGATGTCTTTAGGCCTCTTAGGGCATGTACAATGGTGCTATCTTAGTAGTGCCACGTAGGATAAAAGATGAGGTGAAAGAGAGAGAACTCATAAAAAAAGGCTTGTCTTCTTTTATTTAAGAGAAGACAAGAGATGATCTCTTAGCACAATATGTCTCACCATGTTTTTAGCAATAGCTAGTTATTTAAGATAAGGCTAAGAAATGGACGCGGCTAATCTGCACCTGAGCTCATATGCTCCCGCATGAACACTAAAATCGAAAAAAAAATCAGAAAAAATTCAAAAAATTCCAATTTTTTTTGAGAGAAACATTGACAAAAGTTCTAAGTGCCTGCAAAAATTCGTCGTGAAATCACATTCCTAGAAGGCGTGGCAGAAAAAACAAAAATAGTACTCTGAAAAAGCTACATTCAAATGCATTTTGAAGCACTGAATTTGTTTTTTTTGCCACGCCTTACAGGAATGTGATTTCATGATGAATTTTTGCAGGCACTTAGAACTTTTTTCAATGTTTCTCTCAAAAAAAATTTGGAATTTTTTGAATTTTTTTCGATTTTACTGTTCATGCGGGAGCATATGAGCTCGGGTGCAGAATGGACTTTTCGCTAAGAAATGACCTATTGTAGATATCTTTTTTTGTCATCTCTAAATTACATGCAAGACTTAAGATAAGACTATCTTATCAACCATTGTACATGCCCTTATATGTTTGTTTAAAATAGTACTCCGTATATAGTTTCTGCCAAAAAAACCACCCCTCCTTATTGTCCACGGAGGTGGAAGGAAGGCGAACGAGGAACCCTAGCCGCCTGACTAAGGAACGCCCACATCGATCAGGAAGGTACGCTCAGGATCACCAAAATCTACCGGAATCTCCCTAGACTGCAACCTGATCCATGGTGTCTGTGTGTCTGCCTCGGCCGGCCGGCGGTGGTGATTCGTGACGGAACGCCTCGATCTGCAATGTAAGCAGGACGGAGGTTGTGCAGCCGCGGCCAGCCGGCCGGCTGGAGGTAGCGATTCGTGAGTCGTGACGGACTTGTCCTCCTAATCCCTAACCGATATATTGTTGGCAGGCTGTTCGGTGCGGGGCGAGGAGGCTCAGTGGCTCCCTGCTCCAGCCAACGCAGGCGGCGGTCACGGAGGAGGGACGCCGGCTCGCGCCAAGCAGGCTCATGCGCTCCCGCGAGTTCTCCAGTAAGGTCTCCGGTGAGGTAACTTACCAAAATTGACATTTTAAGTTTTCTCATGATTTATGTATCTCACGGCATCCAGAATCGATGTAGCCAACCATAATCGAATTCTGTGCAACCGAAACAGCAACATCTACTACAAACAAAGCAAGATTACGTAACCTGACGTGAACCTGTACATCCTGACGTACTGGTGCTTGTATATCATTTAAGCAACCTATTTTGCTGGTTGATCCGAGAATGGCTTTTTACTCATCCCCAGCGATCACAGGTGGCGGAGCGACTCCTCCTCGAGCCAGGCAGCCTCATGCGCTCCCGCCGGCTCTCCAGCCAGGTATCTAAACCAAAATTGACATCTTTTATCTCATGATTTATCTACCGACATTGATCAAGGATGCAGCCTATGATAATAATTGAATTATGCGCAATCGAAACAGCAACATGCATCTCTCTCTCTCTCTCTCTCTCTCTCTCTCTCTCTCTCTCTCTTCTATTAGCTACTAAACTAGAAACAAGAGCAAAATTACTTACTTAGCATCGTCATATATACTAGAACTTGTTTAATCAGGCCTGGCTTACTTACTAGCAACAGGACCGAATGCAAATCACATCTTTAAGTAACCTTATTTTTCCTGGTTGATGCCAGCACTGTTATAAGGGATAGAGAGGTTTGGTGAAACAGTTGTTTATTGCTTGAGCCTCGTGGACATATATATATATATATATATAAGTACAATGATCAACTTGGGATACAAAACAAGGCAGGACCAAATCCTAGTCTATCTCATATTTCCTATCTAATCATTATATTCAACACCCCCGTAGTTACAACGGTAGCGATGCAAACGGTGAGACTGGAGAAGAATCTGAAGGCAAGCCGACGGACGCCCCCCTCCCATAGTCGTAACGGTCGATGCATCGCGTCGTGGCTGAGTGGAAACCGACGATGTTGCTCAAGTAAGGCGGTAGCCCTTTGTGCCATTGTCGATGTAGCCGAGAGTGTAGGGTGGTGTAGCCGTGGTCGAGGTAGCCGTGCAAAGAATGCCGTGGTCGATGTCCAGTCGGGGTGGCTGGTGTCGAGGAAGTCGTCGTGGAGCCATGGGCGCAGTGGTGTCGAAGTAGTGGAGCGCCGGGGAGAAGACGTTGTTGATGTGGCGTCGCGCCGTGTTTGCCAAACCCGGGGACACATCGTAGATGAAGGCATGCATCAGTGTTGTCAGGACCGGGTATACGTAGACGGATGAAGACGAAGCGCCGACTAGGCTTGCCAGGCCCGGGGACACGTCATGGATGGAGGCACGCATCGGTGTTTCCAATAGGGCATGCGTAGACGAGGGACCTGCATGAGCTATATGCCACGTTGAGGAATTGGAGGGCCAGTAGAGAAGAAGACCCGATGATGGTTGTGGCGCCAATCAGCATGGGGCTGATGTCACCAACTATGGTCGGAGTAGACAAAGTGGTTAGGGTAGATGACGGCGACACTGATGACTGGCTGGTGATGGACGAAGACGAAGGGGGTGGACGAGCGGCGGCAACGGCTGAAGATGAGTGGTGGCGGCGGCAGCGGCTAGGTTAGGAGGGCGGTGGCAGTGCTCGAAGTAGGCGAAGAACCCAACAACACGACAAAGACAAGCGCGGACGGTGGCGTTTTTGCGCCAAGGGTGGCTGCACTGTGCATACCACAAGAAGTGCGGGGATGACCGAGTGGACCGCGTACCGCGACGATACAACCCGAAGGGGCGACGCAACAGTAGCGTGCGTGTCGGGGCGGCGGTGGGAAGACCTCGGGGCGGTGGCATGGACCGCGTGCCATGCTCGCTACGGCCTGATGGGGCGATGCAGCGGCAGCGCGAGGGTCGGTGCAGCTAAGAGGACGACCTGAAGCGGGCGGCCTCGGGACGGCAGTGGACCGCGGGCCGCAACACTGCAGCCCGAAGGGGCAACGCGGCGGCGGCACGCGGGTCGGTGCAGCCGTGGGGACGGCCTCGGACGACGTTGGGGACAACGGGCCGACGCTATGACCCAAAGGGGCGACGCAGCGGCGACTCGCAAGTCGGTCCAGCCACGGAGAGAACTACGGGGCGGCAGCGTAGTGGCCCGACGGGGCGACGCAACGGCAGCCCGTTGCTCTATCGGTGGAGGGGCCCTATGAACTCGGGACAATGTTCACGGGACCTGCTGAGGCGCGCGCAACCGATGGGCCCGACCGGTCACACGACGCGGACGGGGCGGATCGCGGCGCGGGCGGGTGATCCATCCGATCGCGCGCGAGGTCGTGAACGTCGATCGTTGGAGGCGGTGTGGTGGCAGAGTCCGAGCTGAAACCGGTGACGACGGCCGGTGTGCGACGACATGCAGACGAGCACGTCAGCGCCGGCGCCCGGGCGGCCAACAGCGGCACCCGAGCGGCCAGCCCCGAGTGGCGAATGTAACGCCGTGTGATGGCGGCCGTACATACGCGGCAGAGGCGGGGTGGTGATGCAGGGTCCCGGTCGGAGTATGGCAGCGACGGCTGGCGCAGGGCGACGGGTGGGCCAACGCGCGGATGATGCCGTGTCGGGCCGCCTCGGCCCGCGTGGCCGTCGGGTCGTAAGAGAGGTCGGCCGGGCGCGTCAGTGACAAAGTAGTGGCGCGCATGGATCGACGGCGGCGGCGGGTGACGCAAACGGATTTTTGATTGGAAAACCAAAAAGAAACGCCGGTCAAGACAACCAGCGAGAGAGAAAAACCCAGAGCAAAGGCTTGGGAAAAGGACTCTCTAGGATTGCCGGTCAACACGACCGGTGGACGAACCCTAGGTACGGAAGGCGCGGCCCCTGGCGGCGGTCATGGAGGCCGACCGCCCCGGGGGCGGCGCGCGGGTCGGAAACGGTGGGCAGCGGCTAAGGTTGAATCGGTTAGGGTGACACCATCTTAGAAGGGAGAGAGAGGGATTGGTGAAATAGTTGTTTATTGATTGAGCCGTACAATGACCAATTTGGTGTATAATACAAGGCAGGACCAAATTCTAATTTATTTCATATTTCCTATCTAATCATTATACTCAACAAGCATGATGACCTTTTGCTCGTCCCTTTAGCAAGTACCGTAATTAGTTGCAATACATAAGATGGATGCTACTGTGGCTTTGATATCTTCGGTTTGATGCACTTCCTACCTAGTATTACCTCCGTCCCAAATTACATATCTTAAATTTTTCTAGATGTGGATGTAACGCGTCTAGATACATCTATCTGTAGACAAATCTAAGACAAGAAATTCAGGGCGGACAAAGTATGATTTCATGACTTCATTTATCGATATATACGGCAAGTGTGATTGTGACTAGATGATACCATGCACCATGCATTCTGCATATCTCGAACCTTACTAAACGGACAGACAGCAGTATCCTTTTTAATTACGTACTCCCTTCTTCCGGAATTACTTGTCGCAGAAATGAATAAAAATGGATGTATTTAGAACTAAAATATGTCTAGTACATTCGTTTCTTCGATAAGTAATTCCGAACGGAGCGAGTATTTAACAATCCTGGTCAGCGCTTACTTAATGATTGATGATCCAAAGCAAGCACACTGACCATTGTCCTTGCCAGCATGCTCGCAACATCCAGAAGAAAGAGGATGACTGCTGGGTGGGGTTCAATGAGACGTTAAAGAGGTTGGACGAGCTTCAAAAAAGAAGAAACCAAGTGTTTTTCAGAAGTACGTAGAATATCGGAGGCCCAATTTCTTCCTTATTTTCCTGTTTGTTTGTTTGACAGGTTTCGATACATATAATCTCATTTGTCCTACCTCTCTCTACCTGCAGGCGCATGATATCCATCGACCGTGCGTTGAAGAGTTTAGTCTATGGATCTTTCAAGGTGACAGTTGTGTATGCTGCTGCTGCTGCTGCTTTCTCTGGCAGTGGGCTAGAAGCCTAGCCCAGGCCGTTACCAAGGAAAACGTGTGAAGACAAGGTGGAAAAATGAGAACCAAAGATTGCCGCCCAGCTTGTTTTATGTTTTTCCCTAAAAAAAAAAGCTTGTTTTATGTTTAATTATGACCCGTGCAGTTTGGCTAGCTAGGACTATGCTATCGTACGTTGCGATATTGTGTGACATGGTATGTTATTATATCTCTACATATCTATCTATTCGAGTAGATTATGCATGAAACTGTAGCTTGAAGTAAACATGCTTGCGTAGCTGGCAAGGTCACTGACGTGCATTGTTGGGCCTCTGTCTAGTGCTTCTGGATCGAAGTGATTGCAATCAACTTAGAAGTGCTCACTCTGAATCTAATTGTGTGACATCTTGTGAAGATCCTTTCATTTTCATGACTACCTTGTGTTTTTCCCTTCACCAGGGGGCGGGCTACCCGTGTACAGATCCTTTCACTTCATGACTGCCCTGTCTTTTTTTCCTGTCACCAAGTGGGAAGTGGCAGCCTTGTTTTAGCGAAGTCTTACAAACCTGTTCAAAAACATGGGGAAACAAGTGCAACTTTAGAAGGAGCAACCTTTCCCTTCATCAATCAGATAAATAAATGATCACTGCGAGCCATCTAAAAATGTGAACACTAGCAATTTTGTTTTTGAACTTTGGCGACCTTTATTAAACAATAATCAAGTCAGTTACAAGGAAGGGGAGTAAGAAATCAGGAGGTTTATCTCGCCACTCTTCAGAAAAAATCCCTCGGTAACTAGCTCTAGCAAGCCCATGAGCAGCCGCATTTCCTTCCCAAGCACAATGAACAATAGTCGCCCTGTCGAAAGAACTCAACAACTTGATGCTAGCATGATGACCTTTTTGCTCGTCCCTCACTAGTAGAAAACAGGGCTATGGTCCAGGCCGGCTTAGCCCATTAGTCCCGGTTCAGTCTAGAACCGGGACTAATGTGAGCATTGGTCCCGGTTCGTGCGGCTAAGGCATTAGTCCCGGTTCATCTAGACCTTTTGGTCCCGGTTGGTGGGACGAACCGGGACCAATGGGCCTCGCTCCTGGCCCACAACCATTGGTCCCGGTTCGTGCCACAAACCGGGACTAAAGATTAGACCTTTAGTCCCGGTTTGAGGCACGAACCGGGACTAATGGGGATGAGACCTTTAGTTCCGGTTCGTGCCACGAACCGGTACTAAAGGTCTCATTTTCAAACTCCCCCCCGTGGACCGCCTTTTCAGTTTTAAAAAAAATAAAAAAAAATGATGGAAATGTCAAAAAAATAAAAGAAAATAAGTTTCACATGTGATATGTGGTCTAGTTGTTGGGAAAATTTACAAATATGAATTTCGACTTTATTTACAAAATCTCTCTGGAATTTGTAAAATGGGCATAACTTTTGCATACGAACTCGGATGAAAAAGTTTTTTATATGAAAAATCATCTACTCGAAAAGTTACATCCGATGGAGACCGCCTATGGCCTGTTTGCAAATTTCTAGAATCCTCAAATTCCAAAAGGAAAAAAAGTTATGCTCAAATTTCAGTTTTTTTAAATTTTTAGTAAATCTGGTCAAACTATGGTCAAACTACTTATTCAAGAAGTATTAGTGTTACTAAATAATTATTCAAGAATATTAGTGTTATTAAATAATTATTTCACCTTTTTTGAATTTTGGTCAAATCTGGTCAAACAATGGTCAAACTACTTATTCAAAAATATTAGTGTTACTAAAAAATTATTGTTTTTAGAACAATAGTTTTAAACTCAAACAGTGAAATATGTGACTTCATGCTCAAGCTAAATTCCTGAGGGTTAATAGGATTGACATCTTAATATTGTTAGGAAAACAACAAGTGCAGACTTGGAAACGAGGGAGAATAGAACCCGGAAGTTAAGCGTGCTCAGACTGGAGTAGTGAGAGGATGGGTGACCGTTCGGGAAGTGAGATGATTTGGAATGATGAGGGGTGATTAGAGATTAGAGGTTAAAATAATTCAGAAATTTGAAAATAAAAAAATTCAAAAAAAATTAAAAAAAAATTCAAAAAAATTCCAAAAAAAAATCAGGAAATGACTAAAAGCCCTTTTTCTACCAGTGCCTTTAGCAAGTACTGTAATTAGTTGCAATACATAAGATGGATGCTATTGCGGCTTTGATATCTTTGGTTTGATGCACTTCCTAGTTAGTATTACCTTCGTTCCAAATTACTTGTCTCAGCTTTTTCAAGATACGGATGTATCTAACACTAAAACATGTCTAGTCTAGATACATCCGTATATAGACAAATCTAAGACAAGTAATTCGGGACACACATGCACCATGCATTCAAAATATATCGAACCACACTTAACTGACAGACAACACAGTATCCTTCTTAATTACGTATTTAACAGTCCTGGTCAGCGCTTACTTAATGATTGATGAAACTGACCATTATCCATGTGTATCAATCCAGCATTCTCGCAACATCCAGAAGAAAGAGTATGACATCTGGGCATGGCCATAGATTAAAATAGCCCGTGAAATAGCCACAATAGAGCCTCGCCGCTACGCTATGGTTGCTGCCGCGAAATCGTCCACAACTCCTTCTAAATGGCTCAACAATGAGCAAAACCATCCAGAAATCATCTCTCTCATCAAAAAAATTCCACTATTTGCCGCGATTGCCTGCTACGGCGGCCGCTATAGCTGCTGGGAGAGGCCGCCGCGGAATCGTTTCTCCCTCGATTTTAATCTATGGGCAGGGTTCACTCAGGCGTTGAAGAGGTCAGCGGAGCTTCAAAAGAAAAGAAGGAAACCAAGTGTTGAGCAGTACGTAGAATATCAGAGGCTCAATTTCTTCCTTATTTTCCTGTTTGTTTGTTTGACAGGTTTTGATACATATAATCTCATTTGTCCTACCTCTCTCTACCAGCAGGCGCCTTGTGCCAATCTTAGGTGCGATTCATGCTATGGTTAAAGGAGCTGCCAAGTTGGCATTTTTCAGTATCCTTATTGCTGGTGCTTTTGGTGGCGGGGGAGGGGTAGAAGCCCAGGTTGTTACCAATGAAGACCTATGAAACAAAAGATGAAAAAATGTGAACCAAAGATGGCCCCAGCTTGTTCTTAGTTTAATTATGACCACTGCAGTTTGGCTAGCTAGCAGTATGCTATCGCATATATTGTGGCATATTTTTTGATAAAGGATGAATTTTATTAACTCAAAATGCAGCATCAAGAGGATACAAGCACAATGAGCACACACCCGGGGCCTCTACATAGTTAGGATGCACACAGCCAACACAAACTCACGCACACAAAAACACGCCAGCAAATAGCAAAGTCATATAGGACCAAAGCTATGTGTAGGCGATGAAAAAAGAAAAAAAAGCCCCAAAGCGATCATATCCGCGATGGGCAAACTAGAAAAATGCCGTATCTGCACCATTCATCTCATGACACCACACGGACGACGAGATTCTTCAACAGCAACGCCTTCAGGAAGGGAGCGACCCTTGAGCGTGCCATCACCGGATCCAACCACCAAGGCTAGAATCTAGGTTTTCACCCTGAAAAATTAGTCTGAGCATTCCGAACAATGCCTTTAACAAGGTAACGACATAAAAATGTCGCCATTGCCAGGTATACCCAACTCGGGGCAGACCTAGGCTTTCGCCCCGGCACTCGAGACCAGATGCTCAAGTAGCACCACCATCGAAGTCACTGACGTGTTGTCGCCACCACTTTTCCGCTATACTAGCAGCAGCTACATGCGATGTGACCGCCGCCGCCGCACAACCATCCCTCTGCATCAAGACATCGTTCATAGTTTGCATATCCCCGCCGAAATCGACCACCAGATTTGTAGAGATAAAACTCTCACAAAATCTATCGATGACGATCACAATCAACAGCGAGGCCGCTGCCGCAGACTGAAGTGATCACCACACATAGCCTGTCATCGAAGGGACCCCGGGCATACCCTGCCGCAATCTGGGCGAGGGAACCGGAGGTGGCCAGCATGGGTTGGACTACGAAGATGTAGGAGCTCGAACCAAGGCAGGCCGACATGGAATAACCCCTAGATCAACAGATCAGTGGAGCTGCCGTTGATGTCGCCGAATCGACACCTCATCTGATTCAGGGTGCTCGAACCATGTGCACCATCGCTGGAGCCTGCACCTGCACTTGCTGCGACGGCGATCATGCCCCGATGGACGGCGGAGAACGGCTTCATCCAGGACAGCATAGGACGAGAACCACACTAGGCGCCGCCACTGCCGCCCAAAGTCGCCATCACGAGATCGCCATGGATGGAGGCCGAGCCTCACCCGTGGAATGCCCCACCACCAGCTTCGCTGGCGGTGGCCTCCAGTGGCGGCGAGACGGGAGGCAGATTGGTTGAGCCCTCGGCGCCTGAGAAGGGATCCCCCGAGTCGCCAGTCACGGGCGACGATATTGTGGCACATGGTATCATGTTATTATATCTCTATATATCTATTCGGTTAGATTGAATGAATGGTCATTTGCATGCATTGTTCGAAATTGTAGCTTCAATGCTTGACGCGAACAAACTTGCATCGCTTGCATGTTCGTTGGCATGCATTGTTGGTGTTACTCTAGTGCTCCCGTCTCGAACTAATCCCAATCAACTCCTCTGAAATCAATTTAAGTAGCTTATAATAGGGGTCATACAATTTGAACTATGACACTGCCCTCTAACTGAATGAATCCATCTCGAATTAATCCCAATCAACTTCACTCTCTGAAACGAACTTAAGGACCTTGTAATAGCCGTCATACAATTAGAACTATGACAATAGCCTCTAACTGAATCAATCTGTAATACCAATTACATTAATGTGGGGACCAAATTGCTTCGTCTAGAACATTATCATCTGTAGCTAAGTGCATCGGTAAGCTATGAAGTCATGCTTCCCTTTCTTTGTGTTCAACTGTATTTTTCCACCTATGATGCAACATCATAAGTTCTACTCATTTTTCCTACAGGTTCCTTTTATGGTGCCCATATTTGGCTAAAACTTTAGCACACTTTCTGAGGTGGTTACCTTTGCTCACTAATTCATTGAATGGAACTGCAGAAACTCCACCCCCACCCTCTAATGTTAACAGGCTCATCTTGATGGAACTTCTCAAAACCCTAAAAGACATCATAGGATGACGAGCCATGTATGTAGAGAAAGGAAGGGGGAGAGACACACTAACACTACGATGCAAGGTAACATACATGCGAAGGCCATTTATAGTATGAGGATGCCCGGTGAAAAGAGCAGGACAGAGGTGGAGGAAAACATAGAGTGGGAGAAACGGCGGGAGAGAGATGGGAGAAAGCAAAATCTTTTGCTTTGAAATTTTTGGGGTTAGTCATCCTGGGTTTCAAGAAGTGGTGCAAGAAGTCTGGAATAGAAATTGCCACGCCTAATAATTCTGTCGCTTTGTTCTGTAAAAAGATGAAGAATCAACACTACGCTCTCATGAATGGGAGTAAAGAGCAGTTTTAACACGCTCCCTCTTACCCCCTCTTTTCACATTGGAGGTAAGAGTATATAATAAATCTGAGCCGTTAATCTCATCAATTAGTGGTCTGATTAACTCTTACCTTCTTACCTCGTATGAAAAAAGAAGGGGTAAGAGGGAGCATGTTAAAATTTGCCGGGAGTAAATCTATATCCAAACTCTCATCACTGATAAAAAACTCTAATTGGGCTTTAATTAGCTGAACTTGATTGGCTGGAGGAGAAACGTCCTCTGATAACTCCTGAACTGAACTCTCGTCTTATGGGTCTTTTAGGTTACAAACAATGAATGGAGCTGCAGGAGCACAACCCCCCTCCCCCGCCGTCCTCTAATTTCATCTTGATGGCACTTCTCAAAACCTCGAAAGACATCACAAGATCATTAGTCATGTCTGTAGAAAAAGTGAAGGAGAGAGAGGCTAACACAACGATGCAAGATAACATACATGTGAGGGCCATTTATAGTATGAGCATGCCTAGAGAAAAGGTGGGCGAGAGGTGGCAGGAAAACATAGAGAGGGTGAAACAGCGGGAAAGGGATGGGAGAGAAATGGTGGGAAAAAGAATGAGGGGGGGGGGGGGGGGGGGGGCTAGAAAGAGAGGTGCAAAGAATATATAAGAATATAAAAGAGAAGAAAGAATTGCTGAATGTTGTTTACCAGGCACTCAGCAAATAACAAAGAAATAAGAAAAAAAATATGGAATGTTTGGCAAGTACTACGTGACAGGCACTCAACAAAGAGGGACAGTGCTAACAAGGCGACAACTTTGCCGAGTGGCAGTCAGGAGACACTTTGCCGAGTGGCATTCAAGCGACAAATGGAGTAGTGCGGCGAGTTGGGACCTGTTTCATGCCGTCGTTGAGTGCCATACTCTTTGACGTTGTTTTCTTACCGACGGTCAACAAAGATCGATAGCACTCCCCAAAGTACCTTGCACTTGGCAATCGCTTCAATATTCCCATAGTGCTTGAAGGCAGGAGTGTAAACAATGTAGTTGTCACAACAGGTTGCCGCTTCGGTTGCCGGACACGAGCAGAGAAGGATATTGTCGCTTGTAGTGAGCGACCATCGAAGAAATAGAGGACCAAGAAGAGAGGAGCAGAAGCAGGATTGACGACGAAGACGACGGTTCAGTTCTGTGATTTCTGTTTGATGGTCCTTTCTCTTGTGGAGCTTCTCGCTCCTAAATACTCTGGTGAATTAGTGCATCAAGTCACGGCAGCCCAAGGCCCAGTCTTGAAAGCCGTACATGACATTCCTGCCTCCCTTAAATTCCGGCTTGCGCTCAAGCCGCTAAGATGCTCACACCAGGTTCCCACGGGTCAATCAAGCATGCAACTAACATTATGTTCCTGACTGTATTCTTGTCCATGTCATTGGTCCCGTGATTGGAATATCCACGGAGTTGGAACTCATGAATGCCAAGAATTGGAAACCAGGCTCCCGTTCTGAACTCTATCACGCTTTCTTTGGCATAGTGGGAGACTGAGAGCCAGGCACTAAATTTTCTAACTGGCTCATCTCAACCAGATTAATAAACTTGAGGAGCATACGAGGATGAGTACTAAGAAGCTGTATGTAAATCTTAACCATGAAGATTTGACCACACTAACCACCATCGTAACAACTGAAGAAATCTTCAAAGGGCCATGTAATAACAAAGAAATGTTGCTTGCCGCTTGAGTGCTTGGAGATATATAGCTGCAACTCTGATCACTTCCACATTGTTTTGTCCTCAGCTTCAGCTACACACAGTAATGCCAACAATATGAATTCTTCCAAGCGTAAATTGCTCGTCACCTGATATAAGCCGCGAGAATTGTAGCAGATTTCCTGGATCACATGGGAATAAGGATACTCTAATGGAGCTGTTTTAGGGATGTTTGGGGTAATAGTGGTACCCAACGAATTTCCCTGAGTGGCACCAGCTTCTAGCCAATTGCTCCACGCAGGTTCGCAGAATGTTGTGGGTGAATTTTGGAACCTTGGCTTGGACCCTGTGGTGCGATAGAAATAAGCTCGTCATAGAACATATATTCCATCGAGATCTACCGATGCGATTTATAAATTTTGCAGATTGTTGGAGCTGTGGAAGCCTCTCTCCAAGCGGCAGGATAATATGGTCATTGATGCATTGACGAGGAAGCACAAGACGGTGGCGACCCGACTACTGATGATCATTTATCCTCCTTGAGGTTGAGGCTATGTTTTTTAGACTATTGTGGGCTTGTTAGCTATTGCCCCCAGCATGTGTCGTACTACGTTTGTTTTCTCTTTCTTCCTAGCATTTCCAGAACTATTTTTATTTCCATGTGTCTGTTGTGAACCTCCATTTCGCTTGGATGTTGGACGTTGGTTGTATGCGGGTGTGCTTTATCTTAAAGCGACGTAGGAAGTTTCTTTCGGTATAAGGATATACTACCTCTGTACCAAAATATAAGACATTTTTAGGCTAAAATAGCCTTAAAACCGTCTTATATTTTGGTAGGGAGGGAGCATTTCACATCCATGCCACAAGCTCACAACGGTTGGCTTAAATAGAAGAACACATAGAGCTGCTGTTGTAACAGATTCAAGATCCCCAAAATCTGAATCACAGTAACATGGACGGATGCGTGTAGCTTCCAAGGATATAAGGACACAAGGACATGGTTGAGCAACATAAATTCTATTCTGAACTTTTGATACCTCCAGTGATACGGCCTCTGCTGCCCAAACATGCATTTGCCATGACTATGAGAGAATCCCATAGCAGAAACTTCATCATCAAGCTCTACGAGGTGATACTGAGAGAACACTAACTTTGCAGGTTCCACACAAGGCTCTAGGAACAAGGATACACCTCCAACATGTGTCATAATTTCTTCATAACCATTGAGAATTGGCTCCACTCACAACTCAAAGAACAATGACATACCTCCAACATAAGTGACCACATCATCAAGAATCTCTTCATTCCACACTGAGTTTTGGAGAGCATAATTGTCGAGTACAATTACTATTTCATCCACAGAATCCAACTAGAACTCCAGGAAAAGAGAGGAGCCACCAACATGCGTGAGAATTTGACTAGTGTTCAGCTCCCCGAGAGTTGGTTCAGAGGTCAACACCTTGGCAGGCTTCGTCAGCTCAATAGTTGTGTCCATCACCTTGCTAGGGTTCACATTCAAGCACCGAGTGGGTTGTGTGACTAACATGTCCCCACTTACATGGACACACTAAGAGAATCTAGAATTTGTGTCGATGGTACAAGATCCCCAACACCAGTGTGCTCCAACGTTGTACATGAACTCGTGCCACTCAAAACCACTTGATGCAATCTTTATGCCTCATACCAAACCCTGGCCTTGCCTTCCATGTGCATTGTGGCAGCAACAACCCACAAACAGTCGTGTATATTGAAGTGAATGAAGTACTCAAGAGACTAAGCTCCCCGGAGGCGTGGATTCGTGCCACCAAAGCAAGGGAATGTTGTGTTGCATTGTGGGTCGGTGTTGACAATGCTAGCCCCTGCCACAGAACCTTCTTACGGACCACTAAGAACATATGTCGAACTGATTGCAAGGACCGTGAGAGGTGCCATTCCAGGACCTGTTGAAGTTGTAGCAGGACGTTTCCGTTGTAGTTGGTGATAACTCTGATGGTGGTGGGAGGGGATGACGTTTCTGTTGCTATGTCGTGGACGTGGATGGCGGCACACGCGATGATGATGTTTGGACGACACCCAGTCGGGGTAGTGTTGAGTACTTGGCAGACACTACAGAGATGAAGCCCATGTTCGCATGAACCTTGACAACAGTCGCGGCACCCGTCGTAGACTTACACGTTCCTGCCACTGGTAAATACGAACCATGCACAAGCAACGACTGGACGTATGGGTCGATCTAAGCAGGACCTGGTGCCATCATCCCTGCAGCATCACCCATTCCGCAAGCACTCCAGATGAGATTGAGCGAGCACCAACTTGGTGCAAGAAAAGGAGAATAGATTGGGGATTTTTTTTGGCGAATTTTTGGAGGATTTTGTGGCCGATTGGAGAGGAATTGGAGATGAGGTGGATGGAACCCTGCTCTAAGTACCAAATGTCACAACCCGTCCCCGTGGTGGACACCTGATTTTCAACAAAGGATGGATTTTATTGACTCAAATGTAGCATCAAGAGAATACAAACATAGTGAGCACACGCTCGTCCTCTGCATAATTAGGATGCACATAGCCAACACCAACCCACACACGACAAATAGTAAAGTCATATAAGACCAAAACTATGTGAAGGCGAGAAAAAAATACAAAACGATCAGATTTGCGATCGACAAACTACAAACAATGACCATATCCACACCAACAATATCATGACACCACTGGGACAACGGGGTTCTTCAAAAGCAACACCGATCATGAAGGGAGCAATGCGCAAGCACCCATTGAAGAATGATAAAGCCGCTTGTGGAGAGCGACCACCGGAGAAAGAGATGATTGAGATGAGAGGAGCAAAAGCAGAAGCCGGACAGAAGAAGACACATGTTCAGTTCTGAGATTTCTGTTCGACGGTCCTTTCTCTCCGTGCAACTCCTTGCTCATTTTTTTAGAACTATACCTTTTATTAATCATCAAACTCTAGACGAATGCAAATAAATGTGTCGAGGTATGGCCAGCCACACATGGCACCCAATATCAATCGAGGACGCGACAAGACTGCGGCGTATCAGCATGGGGCGCTGCCAGAAATGTTGTGACAATCTCCATGCAATCAGAGGCAACAGAGAGGGATTGGAGAAGAAGATCAGTATCTAAAGCCACAGCTTCATTGCATGCGTGTGCCTTAAGTATGGCCGGATCCACTAACCCTTGAAAGACAACAGAGATGCTCCCAAGAAATTTCTTCGCTTGTCCCTGCAAATCACTGCGGCTTCTCCTCTTGTGCCACATCTAGGTCCTATGCAGGTTCAAATTTATTTCATGATCCATGGGTGGTAGCCAAGGTTTGGGCGCCAAACTGACAGTTACATGCAAGCCCCTGGGTTTTAATGAATTGCATCCAGTTCCGAATTCAGGGTCGTCTAGGAATTTCTTCACAAAATATGATGTGCTCATGGGGATTTGGAACTAGTTGTCACTCATGGATAGCTCTCCGCCTTGCCCACCTGATGGCCCACCGCCCACACAGTAACTACTACCCTGGTAATCTCCTCTTGCCGCTCGCTCGTAAATACTACTACCTGTGAGTTCGGGTTTATTGACCCCCTTCATATTTTGTACCCAATTTGAACCATAGATTTGACTAATGAAATATAAGTTGTATGTCACTAATCTTGTTTTGTTGGATTCATATTCAAAATAATTTGTCAATGGTACTCTTTTTATGAAATGAATGTATATATGTGTTAAAAAAAGATACTATATGTTTCTCTAAAGGGAAAATCTAAAGACAAAAATTATTTTTTCTCAAAAGAAAATATATTTTTTGAAAGGTGTGGCTAGAACGAAGTCTCAATCAAGTGACACGATATATAAAAAGAAGAACGATTTTAGAAAAAAAGTTCACACAAATCTCAACGTAAGATCTCACGAACATAGCATCGACTTAAGTCTCAGTCGACTGAGACATAGCAATCCCGTTTTCGAAAAGTAAAGAATCAGGCGTGTGCATTCAACCGACTGTCGTACGTTTTCTTATGTTTTAGGAAACCGACTGCGGTACGTGCGGTTTCCTTTCGGAAGTTGGGCTGGGCCTGTTCGCAAGATTATAAGTTGGCGCACCGCACCAGCACCGTCGCACCGTACTCGATCGTCCTTGTGCCTAATTATTTGCAGACCGGCGAGGCTCGATGGCAGCGGTTCGATGCCTGGCGAGGAGGCTTGGTGGAACGCTGGCGGCGGCCGCGGAGGGGCGACCCCAACTCGTGCCAAGCAGGTTCTTCAGCGAGGTATCTTTTCCCTCACGATGATCTATCTCCCGACATCAAGGATGGCAACAGCAAAATTAATTACTCCCTTTACATCCTTCATAATTATTTAACAGCCGTAATCAGCGCTTTATTTAATTATCGATGATATGAAGGAGGCACACTGATCATTATGTGCGTGCATCAATCCAGCATGCTCGTGAGAAGAAGCAGAAGGTGGAGGAGCTGTATGATGCGTTATACAAGCGGGGGAAGATTCCCACGACTACTCAGCAGCGTCCCTCTGTACAAACCAGTCAAGAAGTAGACGACCCTCTGTAGGATACGAAATTACATCTATTTCTTCCGTAAGTTTCTGTTTCTTTGGCAGCTTGATATATATGATCTTACTTCTTTCTACATGCAGGCGTGTTAGGCGTTACGCAATGAGGATTCGGGGTGTGTTTGACTTAGCTGCCAAGATGACGTTAGGCTTTATGCTGGTTGCTTATGCGGTTAGTCCCAAACTGCCCAGAGAAGAGGACACCACCAATACTTGCCCACAATGCGGCTTGAGAACATCAACGACCAGAGAAGGCACCACCAATAATTGAGAACCAAAGATGATGCTATCTTTGTGATATTCTGTGATATGGTATCATGTAATTATATCTCTTATCTAGTAGTAACTAATTGAGTAGAATATATTACTCAAACAAATTGTGCAAGGTAGGGGATCGGATTGGGTCTCTGCTATTTAACATGTACTCCCTCCGTCCGCGAATAAGTGTACATCTAGCTTTTGTTCTAAGTCAAAGTTTTAAAATTTTGACCAACTTTATAGAAAATAATAGTAACATATATGACATCAAATTGATAGATTATCAAAGTACATTTCAAAACGAATCTAGTGATACTAATTTGGTGTCATAAATGCTTTTACTTTTTTCTAGAAAGGTGGTCAAAGTTTTAAAACTTTGACTTAAGACAAAAGCTACATGTACACTTATTCATGGACGGAGGGAGTAGTACGGTAATTGTGTAAGGAAAACGTTTCATGCCTACACGCCGGCCGAAGCTTTGGCCGGTCGCGTCACCCACGCACGCAACCCACTCACAGGCAACTGTCGGTGTACTAGAGTAGGGGTACCCTAGTATCCCGAACTTGTGCACGGGCAGTCGCAGCATCCTGCGGCAAGGCTTGCCGGGCGACCGCCAAGATCCTCCGTGGTTCCTTTGAAGACCATTCAAGAACAAAGTACTCAAACCAAGGCCCGGGCAAGAGGAGCTGGCTGGGAAGAATACAAGACCCCGGCAAGAGGAGCTTGCCGGGAAGGCCACTCAAGGCATTTCAAGGAACTTGCCGCGGCGCACCACGCGTTCCGGCAAGACCCGATGAGCGACAAGCTCCCGGACGCGACAAGACAACGGCCGCGGCAAGCCACCTCTCCGCGCCCGTGCTCCAGCACATCCACCCACGTGTCGCTCTGGGGCCCTTCCAGGCGTACGTGGCGAAAGGCTGTGCAACTAGGGGCGTGCGGTGGCAAGCAGGCGCTGACAAGATAACCATCGTGGCAAACGGTGGCGTCTCTAGCGGTCCCTTTCGGTACTGTTTAGGCGACACAGATGGGCATTTAAGACCCCTGTCCCCTGCCGTCAGGGTTAGGTATGATACACTGTAGCAGGTAGCTGTACCTACCACAGCACCTTTCCATTTTTGCCCTTTACCTCCATTGCCATATGTCGGTGACCGCTTGAGCATATAAAAGGAGGCCCGTGTGCAACGTAGAAAGGGGTTAGCCAGTTCGAACACTCACGCTCGGTCTTGCTAGCTGCTGGTGTGTACTGTAGCACTCCGCGCTCCCGAGCTAGAAATCAATACAAACCACAAAGCAGGAGTAGGGTTTTACGCATCCGTGCGGCCCGAACCTGGGTAAATCGCTCGCGTGCTTCGCCTCGATTTGCTCTTTGCGCAACCTCCGCCCCTGCCGAACCGAAAGGGACCCGGTCCGCCGGTCCCATAGGTGCCCGTGGATCAGCACCCCGGCATCTCTGGCGCGCCAGGTAGGGGGAAACGAAGGTACGCCAAATCGAGCCACTGGCCAGACACCTTTCGCTCTAGTCTATGGAGCAGAGGCAGTTATCCCCACGGAACTCGTATATGGGTCACCTCGAGTGCTCGCTCATGATGAGCTTGAGCAAGAGCAGCTGCGACAAGATGACGCGCTGCTCCTTGAGGAAGACCGTCTTCTGGCTGCTGTGCGAGCTGCTCGCTACCAGCAAGCTTTGCGCCGCTACCATAGCCGCAAAGTTAATGCCAGAAGTATCGAGGAAGGCGACCTTGTTCTTCGGCGTGTTCAATCCGCCAAGAATTCCAACAAGTTGACGCCGAAGTGGGAAGGCCCTTACCGGATGAAACGAGTCACTAGGCTTGGCGCTGTCCGCCTTGAGACCGAAGATGGCATTCCAGTGAGCAACTCCTGGAACATCGAGCATCTTCGTAAGTTTCACCCGTAAGGCGCGGTTGTCGGACCCTGTCCGGCAACCCCCCTTTTGTACAAGTCTTGCCGCTGTTGCATGTAATCCTTTGTACAAAGCCGGGCGCAGATCCCGTGCATAAGTAAAGCTCATGTGCTCCGCACATTTTGTCAATTTTATGCTTTCTATTTTATGGCATATATGATCTGACACTTTGTGCAGCACCTACTCCACGGTAAGCAATAACGAGCCATAAAGCTCCATATCTGTATTGTCTCTTCTTCCTTTTGAAAGCAAGGCTCCCCTCGCCCACAAGTTTGCCGGGGGGGGGGGGGGGGGGGGGAAGGAGAAGACGATGGATGGTATTGGCCAGGCGTCGTTCAAGAAAGTTTCGCCTTGCCGGGAAGCAAACAACAGAAAAGCTAAGTTGCCAAAGTTTGAGCAATCAAATTTTTTAAATTTTAAGTTATCTCCCTTGAACGACCACACTTTGTATGGGAAACCTGTGCGCGGAGGAACCAACTCGTAGCTAGCTGCGCCCTTGCGTTGTTTCGAGCTCGCTCAACAACATTAAGTGAGCTGCGGCTAGTTGCTTAACTAGCCGCGCCCTTGCATTGTTTCGGGCCTGCTCAACAACGTAAGTGAGCTGCGACTGGTTGCTTAACTAGCCGCGCCCTTACTTTGCTTCGAGCCCGCTCAGCAACTTAAGTGAGCTGCAGCTAGTTGCGAGAAGGTTTCTTACCGGTAGCGGCACCGCCAGCAGGCTGCTGACATTCCGCACTCAGCGCTCGCGGCTCAGGTGCCTGCACCGACAAGTTCCCTAAAAGCGTAGGGCAAAAACATGCAAAGGGAGGAGTCAAGTAAAGGGAATAACATTGCAATGGCTACCCAAAATAAAGTCATATTACAAAATAGCTTGTCGCAGCTCTAACAGATCGTTTTCATAACTCGATCGACAGCGACAAGAAAAAAGAAGAAATGAGCGGCCTAATCTACGCGATCGCCTTCGACCCGCTTGATCCCGCTCACCTTGTCCACAATGGGTGCGACAAGGGCCTTGAGCTCCTCCAGATCAGCTTCTGGCGGCAAGGACCTGAGGATGTTGGTGAGGCGGAGGCCCGGATTGCGGAAGGCCACCTTCATCAACACTTTCTCGAGGGCTCCTGCGCAGATCTCGCGCGACTCGTCAGCTAGTTGCTTGGGGATCCTCTGCCGGAGTCGCTGAAGGGCTGTCGCCACGCCCTTGAAGAACAGGACGAGCTTGGTGCTGGGCTGGAGGTTGTCGTCGGAGGGATACCCAAGATCCACCATTCCCAGCTGCGCCAGCTCCTTGTCGATATCTGTGGCGGCGTTCACCGGACTCTCCGTCCAGTGCGTCACAGTCTCGCTGAAGGCGTTCTGGGCGGCGGCAGCGCTCTCCAACAGCGCCTTGTCGGCCTTGATCTCCTCCTTCAAGGCCACCTCCCGCTTCTGGGCGCTGTCCAGAGTCTTGGTCCAAGTGGTTAGCTTCAACTCAAGATCCACGTTGGAGACCTTGGCGGCGCTGAGCTCTCTGCCCTTCCCGGCGAGATCGGCTTCTAGCTGCGCCACCTTTGTCTTCAACTCCTCCTTGGCGGCCTCGGCGGCGGCGGCAGCGTCCTCCGCTTGCTTGAGGGCTCCGCCAAGCTTCTCCTCGCGCGAGGCAAGCTCCTCCTCGTGGGCGTCGAGATTGACCTTCCGCTGCGCCAGTTCGCCCTCTTCCGTGGCTAGCTTCGCAGCGGCAAGTCGCTGGCGCTCTTCGGCTTCAGCCTTCTCGAGGAGAAAGACCTTCCGCGCTTCGGCGAGCTGCTCCCGCTCTTCCGCCAGGGATCGGAGGGCTTCCCGGTGGAAACCCCCGAGCTCTTCTGCGCGCTTCTCAATGTCTGCTCCCGCCTTCGCGACAAGCGCCTCGCGGGACTCCAGCTTGGCTTGTCGCGCGCGGTAGAGCGACATCAACCTGCGCAGCAGCCGCTCTTCTTCGGGCTCGTTGCTGCTGCTGCTTGGCGCGTCGACCAGCTTCAGCCCCGCGGAGGTGAGCACTTCTCCGTCGAAGACCTCCCCCTCGACCGGCGCTCTGGAGCTTGATGCCCAGGGAAGATTGATGAAGACGTCGTCGCCGGCCTTCAAATAAACGCCCGGTTGGGGCTCCATGGGACTTGGCGCTGCGGCTTCGGTGGATGGGTCGGCGGTCGGCGTAGCGCCCGGCGCTCCTGCGGCCTCAGGGCCATCAGTACGATCGCCAGATTCCTCGCCAGTTGCTGCGGCGTCAGCCTTGGCGGCCTCTGCGCCGGTGGCGTCTCCAGCACCGGCAGCTTCGTCAGCGGCGACCTCTGTCTCCATCTGCTCCGCAGCGGATGGAGCTGACGGCCGGAGAAGGGGAGAAGAGTCAAACAGAATCCAGCAGAAACTCATAAAGATCAAGAAAAGAAGGATCCAAGGGAAGTTTTGAAGCAAGGGGAGTACCTGCACCAGGCTCTGCGGTCGTGGTCTCCGTCGTCGGGGGACCGCTGGCGCTGTCCCTCGCCGGAGAAGCCTCCCTTGCCGGAGACTTCTCCCTCACCGGGAAGCCTTCCCTTGCCGGAGAATTCTCCCTTGTCGGGGGATTCTCCCTTGACTCCTGGTGGGGCTGCTCGGCTCCTACACATGGCAACAAGCAGATATCAGGAAAGACAAGTACCCATGCGCGCCTCGCCGCGGCAAATAATTCACACACTTACGCTGGGGGCTGCCATGGAGGAAAGTCGCCGGCTCCGGCAAGGTTGTCTCGGGCGCGCCACCTGTTGTCGCAGTGGGCTCGTCCTCGATGATGACCACCGGGGCCTTAGCTCTCTTTGCCACTCTCTGGGCCAGAGTCCTAAAGAGGGGCAGATTCAGGGAAGAGCAAGTGAGAAACAAGACCAACAGCAAGAGTTGAAGAAATGCAAGTACAACAAGAGAAGCTTACTCTCCCTCTTCTTCCTCGTCGGAGCTTAACGCGGAGAAGTCGAAGCCTGGCGCGCGCCCGGAGCGAGGAGGCGGAGGAGAAGCTTCCCTTGGCCGCTTAGCGGGAGCAGTGGCGGCGGTCTGAGACGACCCCGCTCCGGCTGTTGGCGCGGCGTGAGTAGCGGCAGGGACTGAAGCGGTGGTCCGGCTAGACTCCGCTCCAGTTGCCGTTGTAGCATGAGGTGCTCCCGCGGCAACGGTGTTTGCCGTGGTCGAGCGTGTCACGCGGCGTGGCGACTGTTGGCCCGCTTGCCGCTCCGCCACATCACCAACCTTGCGGAGGCGCCTTCTTGGTGGGGATGGAGGCTCTGCTTCTGGTGGGCTGTCGGAAGACGAGGTGGGAGAAGAGTCGATTTGCAACGAGCCGCTCGCGTCCTTGGCGGGCTCGCTCGGCTCGGTGTCTTGCCCGGCAAGCTCCTTCTTGCCGGCAGGCTCCCCTCGCTCGGCACGGCTTGCCGCTTCTGCTGCATCTGCCTCCGCCGTAGTGAACCCGAACTCGCCCGCGGCTGCGGCTGCCGCTGCCTCCTCCAGCCTGGTGGCGATGAGTGCCATCTCTGCATCCATGGTGTCGCGGGTGAGGCCGTCCTTCTCGTCGGGGTGGATTGGCACTTCCACCAAGTCGTCGAAGAATTGCTGCACGATCTCGTCTGCAGGCTCCTGCCAAGTTGGCACAATCCCGTGCGAGTCGCACTCCGGCATCATTGCACGAATGCGGTCGAGCTCGGAATTGTTGCACAAAGGCACGACGCCCCCCGGCAACCTAAACACCTCGGGATGCTGGGGGTCATATTTGAACAGCTCCTGCAGCATCGCGTTGAGCTCCAGGACTGTGAAGTTGTAATTGAGGCCTGGCCGCAGCCTCATGATGTCTGCCGCGTTCTTGAACTCCCAAGTGGGCCTCCCCCGTTCCTGTAGGGGGGCGATGCGGCGGCGAAGGAAGTCTGCGCCAACAGCGCCAACAGTAAGCTCGGCAAACCTCAGGCGCAGGATCCTGGTGACGGCGATCTTCAGCCTGGCGTCCTCCGGGGCCAAGTCACTCCAATCGCTGCCGCGTGCTACTGGGGTTTGCCGCCGGGTGGTGAATGGCTGCGGGCTCTCCTCGTCAATCCAGCACCAATCAGCTCTCCACTCCTCCCACTTGCCGCGGAATTCTCCCTCCAGATAGGTCTCTTTCTTGCCGGTCCTTGAGATCCAGGCAATCCCGCCAGATAGAGGCTCTCCTCTCTCTACTCGGGGTATGAAAAAGTGGCGGAAGAGGGCTACGTTGGGAAGAACTCCGACAAAGTTTTCGCAGAGGTGTGCGAAAACTGCCATTGTCAGGACGGCGTTGGGGGTGAAGTCAAGGAGATGGAATCCATAGGTGTTCATGATGTCGCAGAAGAAATCAGAGAAGGGCGGGCAGAGCCCGCAATAGAAGAACAATGCGAAGAAGGGGTACCCATTCGGAGCCTTCTCCCAAGCGGCAGCGGGGAGAACCTTTGTGCGCAGATGCGCGCGCGTCTCCGCCGACCAGAACAGATAGTAGTTCTCCCTCAGCTCCTTCGCGCCGAGCTTGGGGGGGAAAACGGACCGCTCCTTCCGCAGCGTCGCGAGCCGCTGCGCCTCGGTCGTCTTCACGGTCTTCCCCTTGTCGGCTTTTGGAGCCATGGCGGAAGTAGTGGAGGAGGTCGACGGCGTGGGTGGTGCTAGTGGCGATGGGGGGCGGAGCGCTGCTCTCTCTCTCTCTCAGCTTTGGGAAGGCAAGGGAGCGGCGGAGATTTCTGAGATTGGGAACGGCAACGGGCGAGTGGGCGAACTGCCCCTGTTTCCCCTGCTTATAAAGGGGGAGGGGGCGGACGTTCCGTATTTCTGAATAAAGAAACCCCCACGACCTCTCCCACGATGCCGCATTCAACGCGTGCCGTTCGGGGAGGGCGCGGTGGAAGCGGAGAGATATGCGGCGTGACCTAGGCCGCGCGTGCCCGTGCACTGTTTTGGGCCTGGCCCAACAGCGCTCGGCACCGTGTCTGGCCCAGGCCCGGGGGCTCCTGTCGGTGTACTAGAGTAGGGGTACCCTAGTATCCCGAACTTGTGCACGGGCAGTCGCAGCATCCTGCGGCAAGGCTTGCCGGGTGACCGCCAAGATCCTCCGTGGTTCCTTTGAAGACCATTCAAGAACAAAGTACTCAAACCAAGGCCCCGGCAAGAGGAGCTGGCCGGGAAGAAGACAAGACCCCGACAAGAGGAGCTTGCCGGGAAGGCCACTCAAGGCATTTCAAGGAACTTGCCGCGGCGCACCACGCGTTCTGGCAAGACCCGGTGAGCGACAAGCTCCCGGACGCGATAAGACAACGGCCGCGGCAAGGCGCTTGCCGCGGCAAGCCACCTCTCCGCGCCCGCGCTCCAGCACATCCACCCACGTGTCGCTCTGGGGCCCTTCCAAGCGTACGTGGCGGAAGGCTGTGCAGCTAGGGGCGTGCGGTGGCAAGCAGGCGCTGACAAGATAACCATCGTGGCAAACGGTGGCGTTTCTAGCGGTCCCTTTCGGTACTGTTTAGGCGACACAGACGGGCATTTAAGACCCCTGTCCCCTGCCGTCAGGGTTAGGTATGATACACTGTAGCAGGTAGCTGTACCTACCACAGCACCTTTCCATTTTTGCCCTTTACCTCCATTGCCATATGTCGGTGACCCCTTGAGCATATAAAAGGAGGCCCGTGTGCAACGTAGAAAGGGGTTAGCCAGTTCGAACACTCACGCTCAGTCTTGCTAGCTGCTGGTGTGTACTGTAGCACTCCGCGCTCCCGAGCTAGAAATCAATACAAACCACAAAGCAGGAGTAGGGTTTTATGCATCCGTGCGGCCCGAACCTGGGTAAATCGCTCGCGTGCTTCGCCTCGATTTGCTCTTTGCGCAACCTCCACCCCCGCCGAACCGAAAGGAACCCGGTCCGCCGGTCCCATAGGTGCCCGTGGATCAGCACCCCGGCAGCGACCACATGACACAGTGGACCCATGAAGACTAGTCTTCCTACCTTATCCCTTTTCTTCTCCCCGCGCTGCTCGCCCTTACACCATTCTTCTCTCGCACCTTTTCTTCACAGCGAGCTCCCGCGCCGGTGTCCCAACGAGGCATCCGCCTGCACTTCCACCAACCCCTATTCTTTCTTCCCCACATGCTCCTCCATGCCATGGCCGTCCGCCACCTGCTCCTCACCCTCATGGCGCACTCCTAGGCCCCCAACTGCCGACCGTGCTACTACACCCACTAGCGCGTGCTACAACCAGAGATTGAATTTCTTTGCAAACGACAATGGTGAGGTTGTGGAGCTACCACTGGCGATAGGATATGCTGCAACGGCGACGATGAAGTTTATGGTGGCAACGACGATGCTGCGATTTTTGCTGCAACCGGCAGCCCAAAAAGCTATCACATGAGGACAATTTTGATAAAACCACCATTTTGTTACAGCCACACATTTTTGCTACAACCGGCGTTGCTCATCGTTGTTGCAACCATTGCTGGATTTTGCTACCACTGGCGCTGCCCATCGCTGTTGCAATCGTTGTTGGATTTTGCTACCACCAGTGATAAATTTTGCTACATCCATCATGGCGGAGCCACGACACGTAACGGTGGTGGCAAGAAATAGCGGGAACCATCATCCTTTTTTGCTTGGTCCGGCGATCGTTTTTGCTATATCCATTCAACGACATTGGCTCTTTGTTTTCGCTCGTGCAACCCATGTGCAATGGGTGTCAACGGTGAGGGGCGGCACGTCACATTGGGGTGCTGCAACCGGTGGCCGAGGTTGCCCTGACCACGCCGGTGACGCTATGAAGACCACATGATGCTTGGTACGGCAACATCTCCATGTTGCATCGACGTAGCAGGCCTGCTTGTGACAACGACGACTTGATGAAGGATGTGAGCGGATGGCCGGCGAGCGCGAGCAGGCGGCCGAGTCGACGAGCGCTGATGGCATCATTGGCCGGCAAGCACGAGCAGCCAAGGACAAGCACCGGCAGTGACGAGCGCGGAGTCCGCCATGGACGGAAGTGGCAAGTCAGTACGAGCGAGATGCAAAGGGGAGAATATGACGTACCCGAATTAACTGCCGCCACATAAGCTTTTAAGTAAATCATCATGTAGGGTTTCGTACATGTAGCATTGCTGGCCTTATCCCTCACGAGAGAAAAAATATCCACTCGTCTTCCTCCTGTGCATCATCCCCTACCTCTGCCTCTGCTAAACTCAGTGCACAATCTTCTCTGCAATTTCCCTCCGGGTTCTATGTCTATAGCAACTAAGCGCAAGGTCCGCCATTCTCCATGCTCAGGGACCCTCGTTCTCCGTGCTCACAAGCGTGCTTCAACTGCCGCACCCGTCGGGCTCCCTCTTGCGGGTGTGTGAGGCAAAGCCGACTCATGCGATGTGGGTTAATCTTGGTGGGTAGGTATGTGAGCGTCGCGTCGAACATGTCGGTCTCATTGTACCCGCCGTCAAGCACACGCCGGATGAAAATGAAGTGGCGCTCATTCTAGCAGGCGCCGAAGCGGGAGCACAGAACGCAACGCCCCAACGCACCGCAAAGTGCAGCTCATCGGGGAGGAGCTCCCGTGTCATGCCGTGCCCATGGCATACGCGCTCACCCAGGCCATAGTGCAACCAAGGAGAACGGTGTCGGGTGCTTCCAAGCGACGAACGTCATGAGTGCTCCCTACTGCCCTAACCTCCATGTCCTACAACATCATTACATCATTGACGAGCAGACCCGTTCCTACGTCATAGCACTAGTGAAGCTACAAGCCTGATGGTGAGAGGCAACACACCTTGGCAGCTACCGGTGTTGTGATGCAACATTCACTGGGGCCTCACCACGCTGCATCTCTCACAATCGTGGCGTTGTGCTGCTATAGAGCTCTCACCCGTGGTCTTGGAGTTGCAATGGCGCGCTCACCAACGGTACGGTATCGCCACTGCTCGCCTGGCGCTGCAATGGAGCTCCCACCAGCGGTCTCGGAGCTGCAATGGTGCGCTCACCGACGGGCTCGCCACTGCTCGCTCGTGCTGCAATGCGAGCGCTCGTCAACGCTCCCGTCGCTGCAATGGAGTGAGCGATGGCCAGCGGAGGACGCGGTTTACTGTGTCGGGAGCTAGCGGTGGCCGGCTGCGATGTAGGATCCGCAAGAGACAAAAGGAAACAATCATTGATGGTGCGCATCTGTAGGCAGTGGAGGCTGCTTATGTTTCCCTCATATCAAACGAATGATTTGTAGCAGACACCATTATCTCACACATGTACCCACAAATTCTCCAGGAAGCGACGGAGAATTCTTCATCTCCACAAACACTAGCAGAAAATGGGTCAAATATGAAGCACATTAGTGTCGGTTAGATTTTGAGCCGGCACTAATGTGTGCATTAGTGCCGGTTCCAACGGCTAGCCGGCCGCTCTCATTAGTACCGGTTCGTGGCGAATCTTTAGCACCAATTCGTGCCACAAACCGGTACTAAAGTGAGTGGTGGCAGGATGTTGTCAGTCTGGGGCCCCTCCAGCACCTTTAGTACCGGTTCGTATCACGAATCGGTACTAAAGATCGTCCTACATAAACCCTTCGTCCACCCGAGCTCGCTCTGTTCTTCCCCTCTTCCTCTTGAGCTCATCACACATTTTGCCCAAAATTTGTCAAGATTTGAAGGCCCCCATCCATTCAAATGATCACAAAGGTTAGCAACTTTGTCCTTTCATCTCTCATTGCTAGATTAGCTTTTGCAATGCTTTATATAGTGAATAATTTGTGAGTTTAGTAATTTGGGAGGAATTATATGTGCTAGTATTTGATTTATATGCAATTTGAGGTCAAAAATAACACTTAGTTTGCATATGTAGGTGCAGTTTACTTAGTGCCTTCTAAATCTCCGTCGTAACCACCGTCGATCGCCCGCACCGTCCCGTCGCCCGCACCACCTTGCGGTGAGCCTCTTGTTCATGAATGTTTTATATAAAAAAATTGATGTTTGTGTGATTTGGATATATAGTTACTCGTATAATTATCTTACCCGTACGCTGTTTGTTATACATAGTGCCATGGTTTTGATATCAGTCCCCGTCAGCCCCCGTCCTTGTTATGATTCGGATGTGATATATTCTTTTTTAAAACTATTTGTTGCATTTCGTGTTTATGACAAATTATGCCCATCAAGTTGACATAGATATTTGTATGTAGGAGGTATGTGAACCGGAAATTCCAACCGACCCTATTGTCGAGAGGTTAAATTTAGTTGAAAGAGAAAATAAGGATTTGAAAGAAAAATTGAAAACAATTGAGGGGGAGAAAATGCGCTTGAAGATTAGAAAGATTAGAAAATATGCAATTCATAGTGAGGCTTGGTATGGAGAAAATGCGCTTGAAGATTAGAAAGATTATAAAATATGTTGTCGATGATCACAAGATCAAGATGGAGAAAATTCGCTTGAAGATTAGAAAGATTAGAAAATATGCCATTCATAGTGAGGCTTGGTATCATTATATTGTTGGATCAATTGTTACCTTAGTTGCGATCTTGATCGCATTTGTTGTTGCATTTAAATTCTTTAGCTAGAGAGTTATTTATTTGTTGCATTTAAGTGTTGTATGACCTTTATGTATGATATTTATGTATGAACTTGTATTAATTTGTTCTTTTCGGTGTTGTGTAATGAAGATGAGCCGACAATGGATGTACGATGACCGATGCTCTCCCGAGTTCATTAATGGTGTGCATACTTTTCAGCTTGTGGCTGAGGCAAACAAGCGAGCGGATGGTTTTATGCCTTGTCCATGTGCTGGCTGTAAGAATGATCATAATTACTCTACGTCAAGAACCATTCACGTCCACCTGTTTGAGTCCGGTTTCATGCCCCATTATAATGTTTGGACCAAGCACGAAGAAAGAGGGGTTATGATGGAAGACAATGAAGAAGAAGAGGACGAGGACAGCTATCCTGGCCATGGGTTCCCTGAATACGATGATACAACAATGGGGGAAGAAGCTGAGCCGACAATGCGGGAAGAAGCTGAAGAAGAGGCATCAGATAAGCCAGCTGATGATCTAGGTCGGGCCATTGCCGATTCAAAGAGAAACTGTGCAAGTGATTTGGAGAAGAAGAAGTTGCAGCGCATGTTAGAGAATCACAAGAAATTGTTGTACCCGAATTGCAAAGCTGACAAGAAAAAGTTGGGCACCACACTGGAATTGCTGCAACGGAAGGCAGAGAATGGTGTATCTGACAAGGGATTTAGAAAGTTGCTGGTAATGATAAAGAATATGCTTCCAAAGGACAACGAATTGCTGGAGAGTACATACGAAGCAAAGAACGCTGTCTGCCCTCTAGGGTTAGAGGTGCAGAAGATACATGCATGCCCTAATGACTGCATCCTCTACTGCGGTGATCAGTACGAGGATTTGAAAGCTTGTCCGGTATGCGGTGCATTGCGCTATAAGATCAGTCGCGATGACCCTGGTGATGTCGAGGGCGAGCGCCCCAGGAAGAAGATTCCTGCCAAGGTGATGTGGTATGCTCCTATAATACCACGGTTGAAACGTTTGTTCCAAATCAAATAGCATGCTAAGGCGATGCGATGGCACAGAGAAGACCGTAAGAAAGACGGAAAGTTGAGAGTACCCGCTGACGGGTTGCAGTGGAGAAAAATCGAGAGAAAGTACAGGAAGGAATTTGCAGGTGACGCAAGGAACGTATGGTTTGGTCTAAGCACAGATGGCATTAATCCTTTTGGGGAGCAGAGCAACAACCATAGCACCTGGCCTGTGACTCTATGTTTGTATAACCTTCCTCCTTGGTTGTGCATGAAGCGGAAGTTCATTATGATGCCAGTGCTCATCCAAAGCCCTAAGCAACCCACCAACGATATTGATGTGTACCTAAGGCCATTAGTTGAAGAACTCTTACAGATGTGGAATGGAACAGGTGTACGTGCATGGGATGAGCACATGGGGGAAGAATTTGACCTAAAGGCGTTGCTGTTTGTGACCATCAATGATTGGCCTGCTCTCAGTAACCTTTCAGGACAGACAAACAAGGGATACCGCGCATGCACACACTGTTTGGATGATACCGATAGTATATATTTGGACAATTGTAGGAAGAATGCGTACCCGGGACATCGTCGATTTCTTCCGAGCAGGCATCCCGTAAGAAAGAAAGGCAAGCATTTCAAAGGTGAGGCGGATCACCGGACGAAGCCTCGCCACTATACTGGTGCTGATGTACCTGATATGGTCAAGGATTTGAAGGTATTCTTTGGAAAGGGTCCTGGCGGACAACCTGTTCCGAATGACGCTGACGGGCGCGCACCCATGTGGAAGAACAAAACTATATTTTGGGACCTGCCCTATTGGAAAGATATAGAGGTTCGCTCCGCAATCGACGTGATGCACGTGATGAAGAATCTTTGCGTGACCCTGCTTGGCTTCTTGGGCGTGCAAATGGGTCAATATGACACGAGGCAGGGTATTGGAAGACCCGCAGTACGGAATGACAACAGTGGATCTCAACAATCTTGTGTATGCAGACGAACCATTCGTCCTATCTAATGATGTGGCACATGTTTTCTATGTGAAGGACATGTCTACCAAGCCGAGAAAAAGAAAAGATAAGGAAGCGAATGCATCATATGATGAGCCAAAGCGCCACATAGTTCTTTCTGGGAAGAGAAACATTGTGGGAGTGGATGAGAAGACAGACATGTCAGAAGATTATGAAAAGTTTGATGAAATTGCTCCATTCACAGTGAATATTGACCCGAGCATCCAGTTAAATGATGAAGATTTTCTATGGCTACGGCGCAAAGGAACACACGCGAAGAAAAAGTTTCGCACCCAAAGATCTGGGATGTGATCGGCTTCACTATCATCACTTTCTTATGTGTTTCACACCCAGGAGGGAATCTCTGTAATAGTTAGGGTAGTTATGTGTTTTGGCATTTGAAACGCGAAGGAATTTTATGTGCAAACAAACTCAGAAAAGGTTGAAAGTTGGCATGGTATCATAATTTCCCCCACATAGCATGCGCAAAAAAGTAGAGAGGGTTACCGCAAAAACTGGATGCACTTCGTGTACAAAATGGACAATCTCTTTCGAAGTATCAGGGTTTCGGACGAAAACTCATCTGTTACAAAGGCATTTCATTTTTTAAATAACCTAAGAATTACCAAATTAAATATAATGATAAAACACACTAATATTAAACATAAGAAAAAAGAATCACTGAAAAATCTATTTTCAAAGTTAAGTTATTCACAAACTAGTGATTCACACAAATTTCAAATAATTTAAAATTTAAACTATTCAAATTTGAAAACTACCGGCACTAACAGAAAGTTTGTAATTTTTTGTACATAAAGCAAAAAATATTCACAAATAAACTCTCAATACAGCAAAAAACAATTAAAAAATTAACCATAAAAAATAAGAAAATAAAAAAGCCCACCTACTCGGCCAGTGCGTCCTGCATACGACTAGAAACCCAACCTGTAGTTGGGTCAGGACGCAGGCCCGCAAGCCCAGTAGGCCCACAGGCAGAGTAGGAGAGGTAGGCCTAGAAGGCCTGCTTTTGAGAGGAGCTCAATGCAGTGCCCGCGTCGGGGCTTATAAACTGGTCTGGGCGCTCCTCAACTAGCGAGGTGGGACTAAATTTCTGCGCCCCTCGCCTGGCAGCGCAACCCCTTTAGTACCTGGTCGTGGCTCCAACCGGTACTACAGGGGGGGGGGGTCTTTAGTACCGGTTGGTGCCACCACCCAGTACTAAAGGGGGGCGCTTCCCACCACTTGGCCTGGCCAAAACAGACCTTTAGTACCGGTTGGTGGCTCCAACCGGTACTAAAGGGGTGTTCTATATAAGAAAGCACTTCAAAAAAAATTCAGTTTCTCATCTCCCCCTCTGCTTCTTTCTCTTCTGCCCCATCGCTGCCGCCCCTTGTCGCTGCCCCCGCCCCCGTTCGTCGCCGTCGCCGCCCCGGCTGTCCCCGTCACCTCCGTCCGTCGCCGTCCCCGCCGTCCGTCGCCGTCACCGCCGTCCCCGTCGTCCGTCGCCGTCCCCACCCCGTTGTCCCGTCGTCCCCGCCCGGCCCGTCCTCGTCACCTTCGTCGCCGCCCGTCCCCATCCCCGTCGTCACTGCCCGTCGCCACCTCGTCGCCGCGGCTCGCCGGTGAGCTCCTGCCCCGGCTGCCATGTCCACACACACACACACATTGTTTTTTTAGTTTTTTAGTTTTAAATTTTAGTTATAGAAATTTTTCTGTTTTTTAGTTATAGAAAAATAAACACTAAAATGGAAATATGGAAAATAAGGACGTGGAAGCTTCCTCAAACCGCATAGAAGCTTCTTTAATCGGAGAGCTATATGGGTCGCCCGGTAGAAAAGAAGCACTAGACATGGTATGCGCCACATATTTAGTGCTATAAGCACAAATAGGAATTGGGTCGAAGGAGGCGGCTAGGGTATTAATTTGTTCAACTTTTTGGACAACACAACAACCAACATACTGGTGATGCTTGTATTGTTACTCCTCTAGTTTCACCATTCGGAGCTATCATGCAAGCTTACCGTGTGGTTTACCTAACTAACGTTTGGCCACTGCTCACCACTATATAAGAAATTCTATGCATCTTACAACCATTTGATATGGTTATGTTTGCTCTCCTTCCGTTGGTTGTCATATCATTATGTGCTACTCTTTTTTAACTTTGCTAGGGCAGCCTGACACAACTGACCCATCGGAATAGGTGGGTCGACCCAAATTTGGGTGCCGATGGTTGTAATAGCCATTACCATGGCATGCGCATTTGTGAAGATAGTTAGCCTCGTGTTTGTAGAATTATGTAAATACTCAAATAGAAATGAAGCCGCATGTATACCTTATTTTTCTTTTAACCGATATAATCTAGAGATTCTAATAACATGCTAAAAGTGTGTCTACCATTAAATGATGCTATTTGAAAAGACAATGTTGTGTTACTACTGTTTAGAGTCTATGGTTCGAAGATGATGCTATTGGGAAAGACACATGTACTAGTGTTACTCCCAGTGTGATGTGTACATGTTAGATTGGCCGTACCTACCTCAAAGAGACTGGAAGACTCAGGGAGGTGGAGTGGAGCACACCATTTCTGTTCCTTGTGTTGTCCAACTAGAAATAACATGACAAAACAAAACTTTTGGCATAAAAAAGGCACTAGGATGAGACAACTAAGAAAATGATGCATGAAGAAGCAAAAGGATAGAAACCAAAATCAACCTCAGATAAAGAAAGAAAAAATGTCACTCTAGGATTTCAACAGCACTCTGGGTTGATTGGCTATATGCATGGTCACTATAAAAAACCACTCCTACTGCACAAACAACACAATAGGGAAACAAGAAAGAGTGAGCATGCCCTCACACACAAGACCGACTAGGAAATCGCGATGCACGGCTAGAAGATGACGGACCATAGGAGATAGTTTCAACCTCGCCGAATAAGGGTAAAAACTAGAGTTTGCTAGCCTGGTGAGAGCTAGGTTGGACTGACTGACTGACTAGCTCCCCGCCTTTCGCAGGTTACAACTATTGTTATCTACAACAACAAGCTAGACGAAGCGCCATTCAGATGGTAACAATGGTTGTTGGATCACACATGCAGGTCCTAGACGATGAACCACCACTGCATCGGTATGCACTTTATATGAAACAGCCACGCTGGAGACACCCACCGGCCGCCACTTCTCCCTCCGCACATCGCCAGCCGGAGAGAAATAAAATAGGATGTCCTGCCTAGATCGTCTCTCTTTTGAGCGTGCCAGGGAAGCTGGACCAATGACCCATCCGAACAGGTTGGTTCGACCCAAATATGGGTGCCGATGGTTGTAATAGCCATTACCATGGCATGTCCAACTGTGAGGATAGTTAGCCTCGTGTATATAGAAATATGTAATGTATTGATCCAAAATCACCTTTCATGCTCGAATAGAAATGAGGCTGCATGTACCCCTTATTTTTCCTTTAACCGATAGAATCTAGATATTATAATAACATGCTAAAAGTGTGTCTACCACTAAATGACGCTATTGGAAATCACAATGTTGTGTTACTAATGTCTAGAGTATATTGGTTCTAAGATGATGCAAAATGATGTTTTTTGGAAAGACAAAGGTACTAGTGTTATTCCAAGTGTGATGTATAGGTCAGACATGACCTACCTACCTCAAAGAGAGTAGAAGACCGACGGTGGTGGAGTGGAGTGGACACCATTTCTGTTCCTTGCACTGTCCAGCTCGAAAATAACATCACAAAACAAAATTTTTGCCTCCAAAAGTAGGCACTAGCATGAGACAACTAAGAAAATTATGCACGAAGAAGCAAAAGGATAGACACTGAAACCAACCTCGGAAAGAAAGAAACAAATGTCACTATAGGATTTCTACAGTGCTCTGGGTTGATTGGGTACATGCATGGTCACAATCAGTAGCACTCCTGCTACACAAACTAGACAACAGGGAACCACGAAAGAGTGACCATGTCCTCACACGCAAGACCGACTAGGAAATCACGGCACCCAACAAGAAGATGATGGACGATAGGAGATAGTTTCAACCCCGATGAATAATGGTAAAAGGAAGTGTTTGCTAGCTCGTTGAGAGCTACGTTAGACTGACTCACTAGCTCCCTACCTTTCGCAGGTTATAACTACTGTTATCTACAACAACAAGCTAGATGAAGCGCGATTCAGATGGTAATAATGATTGTTGGATCATGCATGTAAGTCCTAGATGACGAACTATCGTGCCATCAGCATGCACTTCATCCAAAACCTGCCATGCTGGAGACACGCGTCGGCCGCCACATCTCAATCCGCCCATTTCCAGTCTAAGAGATCTAAAAGTGGATGTCCTACTGAGATCATCTCTTTTTCCAGTTTGCCAGGGCAGCCGGACACCACTGACCCATCGAAAACAGGTGGGTTAACCCAAATTTGGGTGCTGATGGTTGTAATAGCCATTACCATGGCATGCACATTTGTGAGGATAGTTAGCCTCGTGTTTATAGACTTATGTAAATACTCGAATAGAAATGAAGCCGCATGTACACCTTATTTTTCTTTTAACTGATAGAATGCAGATATTCTAATCACATGCTAAAAGTGTGTCTACCACTAAATGATGATATTTGAAAAGACAATGTTGTGTTACTACTGTCAAGAGGTTATGGTTCGAAGATGATGCTAAATGATGCTATTTGAAAAGACGCAGGTACTAGTTTTACTCCAGGTGTGATGTACAAGTTAGACTAGACGTAACTACCTCAGAGAGACTGAAAGACTGAGGGAGGTGGAGTGGAGTGGACACCATTTCTGTTCCTTGCGTTGTGCAGCTAGAAACAACATGACAAAATAAAACTTTTGGCTTCAAAAATAGGCACAACGATGAGACAACTTAGAAAATGATGCTCGAAGAAGCAAAAGGATAGACACCATAATCAATCTCCGAAAGAAATACAAAAATGTCACTCTAGGATTTCAACAGCGCTCTGGGTTGATTGGGTATATGCATAGTCACTATAAAAAACACTCATGCTGCACAAATAACAAAACATGGAAACAAGAAAGAGTGAGCATGCCCTCACACGCAAGACCGACTAGGAAATCGCAACGCGCGACAAGAAGATGATGGACCATAAGAGATAGTTTCAACCATGACGAATAAGGTTAAAAACTAGAGTTCGCTAGCCTGGTGAGAGCTAGGTTGGAGGGGCTGACTGACTAGCTCCACACCTTTCGCAGGTTACAACTGTTGTTATCCACAACAACAAGCTGGACGAAGTGCCATTCAGATGGTAACAATGGTTGTTTGATCATGCATGTAGGTCCTAGATGACGATCCGCTGCCACATCGGTATGCACTTTATCTGAAATAGCCAAGCTGGAGACACCCGCCGGCCGCCACTTCTCCCTCCGCCCATCGTCATGCCTAGATCATCTGTTTTTTGAGTGTGCCAGGGCAGCCGGACACCACCGACGCATTCTAACAGGTGGGTCGAGGCAAATTTGGGTGTCGATGGTTGTAATAGCCATTACCATGAAATGTCCATCTATGAGGATAGTTAGCCTCGTGTATATAGAATTATGAAATGTATTGATCCAAAATCACCTTTCAAGATCGAATAGAAATGAGGCTGCTTGTACCCCTTATTTTCCTTTTAACCGATAGAATCTAGATATTCTAATAACATACTAAAAGTGTGCCTACCACTAAATGATGCTATTTGAAATGACAACATTGTGTTACTACTGTCTAGAGTATATTGGTTATAAGACGATGCAAAATGATGTTGTCTGGAAGGACAAAGGTACTAGTCTTATTCCAAGTGTGATATATAGGTCAAACATGACCTACCTACCTCAGAGAGAGTAGAAGACTGCGGGTGGTGGAGTGGTGTGGACACCATTTCTCTTCCTTATGTTGTCCAGTTAGAAAATAACATAACAAAACAAAAATTTTGCCTCCAAAAATAGGCACTAGCATGAGACAACTAAGAAAATGATGCACGAAGAAGAAAAATGTTAGACACTGAAACCAACCTTGGAAAGAAAGAAACAAACGTCACTGCAGGATTTCTACAGTGCTCTGGGTTGATTGGGTACATGCATGGTCACAATCAAAAACACTCCTGCTGCACAAACCAGACAACAGGGACACAAGAAAGAGTGACCATGCCCTCCCACACAAGACCGACTAGGAAATCGTGACACACAACAAGAAGATGAAGGGCTATAGGTGATAGTTTCAACCCCGGCGAATAATGGTAAAAGGAAGAGTTTCCTACCTCGTTGAGAGCTAGGTAGGACTGACTGACTAGCTCCCTACCCTTCGCAGGTTATCTACAACAACAAGCTAGATGAAGTGCTATTCAGATGGTAATACTGGTTGTTGGATCACGCATGCAGGTCCTAGATGACCAACTGTCGTGGCATCAACATGCACTTAATCCGAAACCTGCCACACTGGAGACACTCGTCGGATGCCACTTCTCCATCCGCCCATTGCCAGCCGGAGAGAACTAACAGAGGATGTCCTACCGAGATCATCTCTTTTTTGAGTTTGCCAGGGTAGCCAGACACCACTGACTGGGTCGACCCAAATTTGGGTGCTAATGGTTGTAATAGCCATTGCCATGGCATGCACATTTGTGAGGATAGTTAGCCTTATGTTTATAGAATTATGTAAATACTCGAATAGAAATGAAGCCGCATGTATACCTTATTTTTCTTTTAAACGATAGAATCTAGAGATTCTAATAACATGCTAAAAGTGTGTCTACCACTAATGATGCTATCTGGAAAGACAATGTTGTGTTACTACTGTCTAGAGTCTATGGTTCGATGATTATGCTAAATTATGCTATTTGGAAATACACAGGTACTAGTGTTACTCCATGTGTGATGTACATGTTAGACTCGACGTACCTACCTCAAAGAAACTGGAAGACCGAGGGAGGTAGAGTGGAGTGGACACCATTTCTGTTCCTTGCGCTGTCCAACTAGAAACAACATGACAAAACAAAACTTTTGGCTTCACAAATAGGCACTAGGACGAGACAACTAATCAAATGATGCCCAAAGAAGCAAAAGGATAGACACCAAAATCAACCTCAGAAGAAACAAAAAATGTCACTCTATTATTTCAACAGCGCTCTGGGTTGATTGGGTATATGCATGGAAACTAAAAAACACTCCTGCTGCACAAACAACACAAGAGGGAAACAAGAAAGAGTGATTATGCCCGCACACACAAGACTGACTAGGAAATCACGACGCATGACAAGAAGATGACAGACCATAGGAGATAGTTTCAACCTCGACGAATAAGGGTAAAATCTAGAGTTTGCTAGCCTTGTGAGAGCTAGGTTGGACTGACTGACTGACTAGCTCCCCGCCTTTCACAGGTTATACGTTTGGTTATCTACAACAACAAGCTAGACGAAGCGCCATTCAGATGGTAACAATGCTTGTTGGATCACGCATGCAGGTCCTAGACGATGAACCGCCACCGCATCGGTATGCACTTTATACGAAACGGCCACGCTGTAGACACCCACCGGCCGCCACTTCTCCCTCCGCGCATCGCCAGCCAGAGAGAATTAAAATAGGATGTCCTACCAAGATCGTCTCTTTTTTGAGTGTGCCAGGGAAGCCAGACATCAATAAGCCATCCGAACAGGTTGGTCGACCCAAATATGGGTGCCGATGGTTGTAATAGCCATTGCCATGGCATGTCCAACTGTGAGGATAGTTAGCCACGTGTATATAGAAATATGTAATGTATTGATCCAAAATCACCTTTCATGCTCGAATAGAAATGTGGCCGCATGTACCCCTTATTTTTCTTTTAACCGATAGAATCTAGATATTCTAATAACATGCTAAAATTGTGTCTACCACTAAATGACGCTATTTGAAATCTCAATGTTGTGTTACTACTGTCTAGAGTATATTGTTTCTAAGACAATGCAAAATGATGTTGTTTGGAAGGACAAAGGTACTAGTGTTATTCCAAGTGTGATGTATAGGTCAGGTGGGACCTACCTACCTCAAAGAGAGTAGAAGACTGAGGGTGGTGGAGTTGAATGGACACCATTTCTGTTCCTTGCGCTGTCCAGCTAGAAAATTACATCACAATACAAAACTTTTGCCTCCGTAAATAGGCACTAGCATGAGACAACTAAGCAAGTGACTCATGAAGAAGCAAAAAGATAGACACTAAAACCGACCTTGGAAAGAAAGAAACAAACATCACTGTAGGATTTCTACAACGCTCTGGGTTGATTGGGTATATGCATGGTCACAATCAAAAACACTCCTGCTGCACAAACTAGACAACAGGGAAACAAGAAAGAGTGACCATGCCCTCATCAGACGCCACTTCTCCATCCGCCCATTGCCAATCGGAGAGAACTAAAAGAGGATGTCCTACCAAGATCATCTTTTTTTGAGTTTGCTAGGGGAGCCGGACACCACTGACCCATCGGAACAGGTGGGTCGACCCAAATTTGGGTGCTAATGGTTGTAATAGCCATTACCATGGCACGCACATTTGTGAGGTTAGCTAGGCTCGTGTTTATAGAATTATGTAAATACTCGAATAGAAATAAAGCCGCATGTACAACTTATTTTTCTTTTAAACGATAGAACCTAGAGATTCTAATAACATGCTAAAAGTGTGTCTACCACTAAATGATGCTATTTGAAAAGACAATGTTGTGTTACTACTATCTACAGTCTATGGTTTGAAGATGATGCTAAATGATGCTATTTGGAAACACACATGTACTAGTGTTACTCCAGGTGTGATGTACAGGTTAGACTGGACGTAGCTACCTCAGAGAGACTGGAAGACTGAGGGAGGTGGAGTGGACACCATTTCTATTCCTTGCACTGTCAAGCTAGAAATAGCATGACAAAACAAAACGTTTGGCCTCAAAAATAGGAACTAGGATGAGACAACTAAGCAAATGATGCCCAAAGAAGTAAAATGATAGACACCAAAATCAACCTCGGAAAGAAATAAAAATGTCACTCTAGGATTTCAACAGCGCTCTTGGTTGAGTGGGTATATGCATGGTCACTATAAAAAACACTCATACTGCACAAACAACACTAGAGGGACACAAGAAAGAGTGAGCTTGCCCTCTCACGCAGGACCGACTAGGAAATAACAATGCATGGCAAGAAGATGACGAACTATATGAGATAGTTTCAACCTCGACGAATATGGGTAAAAACTAGAGTTTTCTAGGCTGGTGAGAGCTAGGTTGGACTGACGGACTGACTAGCTCGCCGCCTTTCGCAGGTTACAACTTTTGTTGTCTACAACAACAAGCTAGACGAAGTGCCATTCAGATGGTAACAATGGTTGTTGGATCACGCATGCAGGTCCTAGACGACAAATCGCCACCACATCAGTATGGACTTTATATTAAACAACCATGCTGGAGACACCCGTCGGCCGTTCCTTCTCCCTCTGCCCATCGCAAGCCGGAGAGAATTAAAATAGGATGTCCTTCCTAGATCATCTCTTTTTTGAGTTGCCAGGGCAGCCGGACACCAATGACCCATCCGAACAGGTGGTCAGCCCAAATTTGGGTGCCGATGGTTGTAATAGCCATTACCATGGCATGTCCATCTGTGAGGATAGTTAGCCTCATGTATATTGAAATATGTAATGTATTCATCCAAAATCACCTTTCATGCTCAAATATAAATGAGGCCGAATGTACCCCTTATTTTTCTTTTAACTGATAGAATCTAGATATTCTAATAACATGCTAAAGGTGTGTCTACCACTAAATGATGCTATTTGAAATGACAATGTTGTTTTACTACTATCTAGAGTATATTGGTTCTAAGACGATGCAAAATGATGTTGTTTGGAAAGGCAAAGGTACAAGTGTAATTCCAAGTGTGATGTATTGGTCAGACAGGACCAACCTACCTCAGAGAGAGAGAGAGAGAGAGTAGAATACCGAGGGTGGTGGACCGGAGAGGACACCATTTCTGTTCCTTGAACTGTCCAGCTAGAAAATAACATCACAAAGCAAAACTTTTGCCTCCAAAAATAGGTACTAGCATGATACAACTAAGCAAATGATGCACGTAGAAGCAAAAGGATAACCACTGAAACCAAGCTCGGAAAGAAAGAAACAAATGCCTTTGTAGGATTTCTACAGTGCTATGGGTTGATTGGGTACATGCATGGTCACAATCAGAAACACTCCTGCAGCACAAACTAGAGAACAGGGAAACAAGAAATAGTGACCATTCCATCACATGCAAGACCGACTAGGAAATCGTGATGCACAACAAGAAGATGACGGGCCATTGGAGATAGTTTCAACCCCGGCGAATAATGGTAGAAGGAAGAGTTTGCTACCTCCTTGAGAGCTAGGTTGGACTAACTGACTAGCTCCCTACCTTTCGCAGGTTGTAACTATTGTTATCTATAACAACAAGCTAGATGAAGTGCCATTCAGATGGTAATAATGGTTGTTGGATCACGCATGCAGGTCCTAGACGACGAACTATTGTGGTATCAGCATGCACTTCATCCGAAACCTGCCACGCTAGATACACCCGTCGACCGCCACTTCTCCATCCGCCCATTGCTAGGTGGAGAGAACTAAAAGAGGATATCCTACCGAGATCATCTCTTTTTTGAGTTTGCCAGACACCACTGACCCATCGGAACAGGTGGGTCGACCCAAATTTGGGTGCTGATGGTTGTAATAGTTATTACCATGCCATGCACATTTGTGAGGACAATTAGCCTCGTGTTTATGGAATTATGTAAATACTCGAGTAGAAATGACGCCACATGTACACCTTATTTTTCTTTTAACCGGTAGAATCTAGGGATTCTAATAACATGCTAAAAGTGTGTCTACCACTAAATGATGCTATTTGAAAAGACAATGTCGTGTTACTACTATCTAGAGTCTATGGTTCGAAGATGATGCTAAATGATGCTATTTGCAAAGACATAGGTTCTAGTGTTACTCCAGGTGTGATGTACAGGTTAGACTACACGTAGCTACCTCAGAGAGACTGGAAGACCGAGGGAGGTGGAGTGGAGTGGACACCATTTCTGTTCCTTGCGCTGTCCAACTAGAAACATCATGACAAAACAAAGCTTTTGGATTCAAAAATAAGCACTAGGATGAGACAACTAAGCAAATGATGCTCGAAGAAGCAAAAAGATAGACACCAAAATCAACCTCAGAAAGAAAGACAAAAATGTCACTCTAGGATTTCAACAGCACTATGGTTTGATTGGGTATATGCGTTGTCAATATGAAAACACTCCTGCTCGACAAACATCACAACAGGGAGACAAGAAAGAGTGAGCATGCTCTCACACACAAGACCAACTAGGAAATCACGACGCACGACAAGAAGATGATGAACCATAGGAGATAGTTCAACCACGACGAGTACGGGTAAAAACTAGAGTTTGCTAGCCTGGTGAGAGCTAGGTTGGACTGACTAACTGACTAGCTCCCCGCCTTTCGATGGTTACAACTGTTGTTATCTACAACAACAAGCTAGACAAAGCACCATTCAGATGATAACAATGGTTGTTGGATCACGCATGCAAGTACTAGACGATGAACCGCCGCCACATCGGTATGCACTTTATCTAAAACAGCCACGCTGGAGGCACCCGCCGGCCGCCGCTTCTCCCTCCACCCATCGCCAACTGGAGAGAATTACAAGAGGATGTCTTTCCTTGATCATCTCTTTTTTGAGTATGCCAGGGAAGCCAGACACCACCCACCTATCCGAACAGGCGGGTCGACCCAAATTTGGATGCCGATAGTTGTAATATCCATTACCATGAAATTTCCATTAGTGAGGATAGTTAGCCTTGTGTATATAGAATTATGTAATGTTTTGATCTAAAATCACCTTTCATGCTTGAATAGAAATGAGGCCACATGTACGCCTTATTTTTCTTTTAACAGGTAGAATCTATATATTCTGATAACATGCTAAAAGTGTGTCTATCACTAAATGACGCTATTTGAAATGAAAACATGTGTTACTACTGTCTAGAGTACATTGGTTCTAAGACGATGCAAAATGATGTTGTTTGGAAGGACAAAGGTAATAGTGTTATTCCAAGTGTGATGTATAGGTCAGACAGGACCTACCTACCACAGAGAGAGTAGAAGACCGAGGGTGGTGGAGTTGAGTGCACACCATTTCTGTTCCTTGAGCTGTCCAGCTAAAAAATTACATCACAAAAGAAAACTTTTGCCTCCAAAAATAGGCACTAGCATGAGACAACTAGGCAAATGACGCAAGAAGAAGCAAAAGGATAGACACTGAAACCGACCTCGGAAAGACGGAAACAAACATCACTGTAGGATTTCTATAGCCCTCTGGGTTGATTGGGTATATGCATGGTCACAAACTAGACAACAGGGAAGTTAGCCTCATTGAGAGCTAGGTTGGACTAACTGACTAGCTCCCTACCTTTCGCAGGTTACAACTATTGTTATCTAAAATGACAAGCTAGACGAAGCGCCATTCAGGTGGTAACAATGGTTGTTGGATCACGTATGCTGGTCCTAGACAACAAAACACCGCCACATCGGTATGCACTTTATTAAACAACCACGCTAGAGGCACCCGCCGGCTGCCACTTCTCACTCCGCCCATCTACAGTCGGAGAGAATTACAAGAGGATTTCATGCCTAGATCATCTCTTTTTTGAGTGTGCTAGGGCAGCCGGACACCACCGACCCATCCGAACAAATGGGTCGACCCAAATTTGGGTGCCGATAGTTGTAATAGCCATTACCATGAAATTTCCATCAGTGAGGATAGTTATCCTCGTGTATATAGAATTATGTAATGTATTTATCAAAAAACAACTTTCATGCTCGAATAGAAATGAAGCCGCCTATACCCCTTATTTTTCTTTTAACTAATACAATCTAGATATTCAAATAATATGCTAAAAGTGTGTCTACCACTAAATGACTCTATTTGAAATGAGAACATTGTGTTACTACTGTCTAGAGTATATTGGTTCTAAGACGATGCAAAGTGATGTTGTTTGGAAGGACAATGGTACTAGTGTTATTCCAAGTGTGATATATAGGTCAGATAGGACCTACCTACCTCAGAGAATGTAGAAGACCGAGGGTGGTGGACTGGAGTGGACATCATTTCTGTTCCTTGCGCTGTCCAGCTAGAAAATAACATCACAAAACAAAACTTTTGCCTCCAAAAATAGGCAGTAGCGTGAGACAATGATACGTCTCCAACGTATCTATAATTTCGATTCCTCCATGCTATATTATCTACTGTTTTGGACTATATTGGGCTTTATTTTCCACTTTTATATTATTTTCGGGACTAACCTATTAACCGGAGGCCAAGCCCAGAATTGCTATTTTTTGCTTATTTCAGTGTTTCGAAGAAACGGAATATCAAACGGAGTCCAAACGGAATAAAATCTTCGGGAACGTGATTTTCTCTCTGAACGTAATCCAGGAGACTTGGACCCTGCTCCAAGGAACAAAAGAGGCGGTCACGAGGGTGGGGGGCGCGCCCCCCTAAGGGCGTGGCCCCCTGCCTCGTGGGCCCCTCATTGCTCCTCCGGCGTACTTCTTCCTCCTATATATACACACGTACCCCCAAACGATCAGAACAGGAGCCAAAAACCTAATTCCACCGCCGCAACTTTCTGTATCCATGAGATCCCATTTTGGGGCCTGTTCCAGAGCTCCGCCGGAAGAGGGCCGTCATCACGGAGGGCTTCTACATCATCCTAGCCCCTCCGATGAAGTGTGAGTAGTTTACCTCAGACCTTCGGGTCCATAGTTAGTAGCTAGATGGCTTCTTCTCTCTCTTTGAATCTTAATACAAAGTTCTCCCCCTCTCTTGTGGAGATCTATTCGATGTAATCTTCTTTTTGCGGTGTGTTTGTTGAGACCGATGAATTGTGGGTTTATGATCAAGTCTATCTATGAATAATATTTGAATCTTCTCTGAATTCTTTTATGTATGATTGGTTATCTTTGCAAGTCTCTTCGAATTATCTGTTTGGTTTGGCCAACTAGATTGGTAGTTCTTGCTATGGGAGAAGTGCTTAGCTTTGGGTTCGATCTTGCGATGTCCATACCCAGTGACAAAAGGGGCAACAAGGCACGTATTGTATCGTTTCCATCGAGGATAACAAGATGGGGTTTATTTCATATTGCATGAATTTATCTCTCTACATCATGTCATCTTGCTTAAGGCGTTACTCTGTTTTTAACTTAATACTCTGGATGCATGCTCGATAGCGGTCGATGAGTGGAGTAATAGTAGTAGATGCAGAATCATTTCGATCTACTTGTCACGGACGTGATGCCTATATACATGATCATGCCTAGATACTCTCATAACTATGCTCAATTCTGTCAATTGCTCAACAGTAATTTGTTCACCCACCGTAGAATACTTATGTTCTTGAGGGAAGCCACTAGTGAAACCTATGGCCCCCGGATCTATTCTCATCATATCAATCTCCATCACCTTAATCTTGCTTTGTTTTTTTACTTTGCTTTTACTTTTTACTTTGCATCTATATAACAAAAATACCAAAAATATTATATCTATCAGATCTCACTCTCATAAGTGACTGTGAAGGGATTGACAACCCCTAATCGCGTTGGTTGCGAGTAGCTATCGCTTTGTGCAGGTACGAGGGACTTGAGCGTGGGCTCCTACTAGATTGATACCTTGGTTCTCAAAAACTGAGGGAAATACTTACGCTACTTTGCTGCATCATCCCTTCCTCTTCGGGGAAAACCAACACAAGCTCAAGACATAGCAAGAAGGCTTTCTGGCGCCGTTGCCGGGGAGTCTACGCAAAAAGTCAACATACCAAGTACCCATCACAATCCCTATCTCTCGCATTACATTATTTGCCATTTGCCTCTCATTTTCCTCTCCCCCCAATTCACCCTTGTCGTTTTATTCGCCCTCTCTCTCTATCCTCCCTCTCTATTTGCCTCTTTTTGCCCGCTTGCTTTTTGTTTGATCGTGTGTTAGATTGCTTGTTTGTCACGATGGCTCAAGATACTACCAAATTGTGTGACTTCACCAATACCAATAATAATGATTTCGTTAGCACTCCGATTGCTCCTCTTACCTATGCTGATTCTTGTGAAATTAATACTGCTTTGTTGAATCTTGTTATGAAAGATCAATTCGCCGGCCTTCCTAGTGAAGATGCCGCTGCTCATCTGAATAGCTTCGTTGATTTATGTGATATGCAAAAGAAAAAAGATGTCAATAATGATGTCCTTAAATTGAAGCTATTTCCTTTTTCTCTTAGAGATCGTGCTAAAGCTTAGTTTTCTTCTTTGCCTAAGAATAGTATTGATTCATGGAACAAGTGCAAAGATGCTTTTATCTCTAAGTATTTTCCTCCCGCTAAGACCATCTCTCTTAGAAACGATATTATGAACTTTAAACAACTTGATCATGAACATGTTGCACAAGCTTGGGAGAGAATGAAATTAATGATACATAATTGCCCTACTCATGGTTTGAATTTGTGGATGATCATACAAAATTTTTATGCCGAATTGAATTTTGCTTCTAGAAATCTTTTAGATTCGGCTGCGGGAGGCACTTTTATGGAAATCACTTTAGGAGATTCTACTAAACTCCTAGATAATATTATGGTTAATTATTCTCAATGGCATACTGAAAGATCTTCTAATAAAAAAGTGCATGCGATAGAAGAAATTAATGTTTTGAGTGGAAAGATGGATGAACTTATGAAATTATTTGCTACTAAGAGTGTTTCTTCTGATCATAATGATATGCCTTTGTCTACTTTGATTGAGAACAACAATGAATCTATGGATGTGAATTTTGTTGGTAGGAATAATTTTGGTAACAACGCTTATAGAGGGAATTTTAATCCTAGGCGATATCCTAGTAATCCTTCTAATAATTATGGGAATTCCTACAACAACTCTTATGGAAATTATAATAAGATGCCCTCTGAATTTGAGAATAGTGTTAAAGAGTTTATGAATTCATGAAAGAATTTTAATGCTTTGCTTGAGGAGAAATTGCTTAAAGTTGATGATTTGGCTAGAAACGTTGATAGAATTTCTCTTGAGGTTGATTCTCTAAATCTTAGATCTATTCCTCCTAAGCATGATATCAATGAGTCTTTCAAAGCCATGAGAATTTCCATAGATGAGTGCAAGGAAAGAACCGCTAGGATCCGTGCTTCCAAAAATGCCTTTATTAAAGCGTGTTCTTCCAATACCTATGAAAATCAAGATGAAGATCTAAAAGTTATTGATGTGTCCCCTATTAAATCTTTATTTTGCAATATGAATCTTGATGAAACTGAATATGATCTTCCTTTACCTAGAAGGCGTTCTAAAAATTCGGAGTATTTAGATCTTAATGATGAAATTGATGAAAGTGGGATTGAAAGAAATAAAAATCTACATGTTGCTAAACCCACTATATTGGATTTCAAGGAATTTAATTATGAAAGTTGTTCTTTAATTAATTGTATTTCCTTGTTGCCATCTATGCTAAATTCTCCACATGCTTATAGTCAAAATAAAGCCTTCACCGAACATATTGTTGATGCCTTGATGCAATCTTATGAAGAGAAACTTGAGTTGAAAGTTTGTATCCCTAGAAAACTCTATGATGAGTGGGAACCAACTATTAAAATTAAAATTAAATATCATGAGTTTTATGCTTTGTGTGATTTGGGGGCTAGTGTCTCTACTATTCCCAAGACTTTGTGTGATTTGCTAGATTTCCGTAACTTTGATGATTGCTCTCTAAACTTGCATCTTGCGGATTCCACTATTAAGAAACCTATGGGAAGGATTAATGATGTTCTTATTGTTGCAAATAGGAATTATCTGCCCATAGATTTCATTGTTCTTGATATAGATTGCAATCCTTCATGCCCTATTATTCTTGGTAGACCTTTCCTTAGAACGGTTGGTGTGATTATTGATATGAAGGAACGGAATATTAGATTTCAATTTCCATTAAAAAAGGGCATGGAACACTTTCCTAGAAAGAAAATAAGATTACCATATGAAACTATCATGAGAGCCACTTATGGATTGCGTACCAAAGATGGCAATACCTAGATATATCCTCGCTTTTATGCGTAGCTAGGGGCGTTAAACGATAGCGCTTGTTGGGAGGCAACCCAATTTTATTTTTATTCCTTGATTTTTGCTCCTGATTAGTAATAAATAAATTATTTAACCTCTGTTTTGTTGTGTTTTTTGTGCTTAATTAGTGTTTGTGCCAAGTAGAACCGTTGGGAAGACTTGGGGAAAGTCTTGTTGAACTTGCTGTAAAAAACAGAAACTTTAGCGCTCACGAGAACTGCTGTCATTTTTATTTGAAGAGTGATATTTAGTGAATTATTTTTATTTGCTGTCCAGAAATTTATTTTAGAATTTTTCGGGTTCCAGATCTTGCGCTAGCTACAGATCACTACAGACTGTTCTGTTTTGGACAGATTCTGTTTTTCGTGTGTTGTTTGCTTATTTTGATGAATCTATGGCTAGTAAAATAGTTTATAATCCATAGAGAAGTTGGAATACAGTAGGTTTAACACCAATATAAATAAATAATGAATTCATTACAGTACTTTGAAGTGGTCTTTTGTTTTCTTTCGCTAACGGAGCTCACGAGTTTTCTGTTTTGAGTTTTGTGTTGTGAAGTTTTCAAGTTTTGGGTGAATTCTTTTGATGGATCATGGAACAAGGAGTGGCAAGAGCCTAAGCTTGGGGATGCCCATGGCACCCCCAAGATAATCCAAGGACACCAAAAATTCAAAGCTTGGGGATTCCCCGGAAGGCATCCCCTCTTTCGTCCACTTCCATCGGTAATTTACTTGGAGCTATATTTTTATTCACCAAGATGATATGTGTTTTGCTTGGAGCGTCTTGTATTATTTGTGTCTTTGTGTCTTATTATGCCACAATCATCCTTGCTGTAAACACCTTTTGAGAGAGCCATACATGAATTAAAATTTGATAGAATACTCTATGTGCTTCACTTATATCTTTTGAGCTAGATAATTTTGCACTATGTGCTTCACTTATATATTTTGAGCGTAGTAGTTTTGCTCTATGTGCTTCACTTATATCTTTTGAGATAGATAATTTTGCTCTATGTGCTTCACTTATATCTTTTGAGTGTTATAATTTTGCTCTATGTGCTTCACTTAGATCTTTTAGAGCACGGTGGTGGATTTGTTTTAAAGAAACTATTGATCTCTCATGCTTCACTTAAATTATTTTGAGAGTCTCTTAATAGCATGGTAATTTTCTTAATAATAATATGCTTGGTATTCAAGATTTGTGAAACTTTCTTTTGAGTGTGTTGAATACTAAGAAAAGATTGAAGCATGATAATTGTTTTGACATATGGAGGTGATAATATAAAAGTCATGCTAGTTGAGTAGTTGTGAATTTAAAGAATACTTGTGTTAAAGTTTTTGATTCCCGTAGCATGCACGTATGGTTAACCGTTATGTAACGAAGTCGGAGCATGATTTATTTGTTGATTGTCTTCCTTATGAGTGGCGGTCGTGGACGAGCGATGGTCTTTTCCTACCAACCTATCCCCCTAGGAGCATGTGTGTAATACTTTGCTTTGATAACTTCTAGATTTTTGCAATAAGTATATGAGTTCTTTATGACTAATGTTGAGTCCATGGATTATACACACTCTCACCATTCCACCTTTGCTAGACTCTCTAATACCGTGCAACTTTCGCCGGTATCATACACCTACCATATTCCTTCCTCAAAACAGCCACCATACCTACCTATTATGGCATTTCCATAGCCATTCCGAGATATATTGCCATGCAACTTTCCACCATCTAGTTCATCATGACACATTCATCATTGTCATATTGCTTAGCATGATCATGTAATTGACATAGTATTTGTGGCAAAGCCACCGTTCATAATTTCTTCATACTTGTCACTCCTGATTCATTGCATATCCCGGTACACTGCCGGAGGCATCCATATAGAGTCATACTTTGTTTTAGAATCGAGTTGTAATCATTGAGTTGTAAATAAATAAAAGTGTGATGATCATCATTCCATAGAGCATTGTCCCAAATAAAAAAAAGAGAAAGGCCAAAGAAAAAAAAGAAGGCCCAAAAAAAGAAAATAAATAAAAAGGGGCAATGCTACTATCCTTTACCACACTTGTGCTTCAAAGTAGCACCATGATATAGCGAGTCTCATATATTGTGCTTCAAAGTAGCACCATGTTCTTCATATAGAGAGTCTCATATGTTGTCACTTTCATATACTAGTGGGAATTTTTCATTATAGAAGTTAGCTTGTATATTCCAATAATGGGCTTCCTCAAATTGCCCTAGGTCTTCGTGAGCAAGCAAGTTGGATGCACACCCACTAGTTTATTTTGTTGAGCTTTCATACATTTATAGCTCTAGTGCATCCGTTGCATGGCAATCCCTACTCACTCACATTGATATCTATTGATGGGCATCTCCATAGCCCGTTGATACGCCTAGTTGATGTGAGACTATCATCCCCTCCTTTTTGTCTTCTCCACAACCACCATTCTATTCCACCTATAGTGCTATATCCATGGCTCACGCTCATGTATTGCGTGAAGATTGAAAAAGTTAGAGTATGAAACAATTGCCTGGCCTGTCATCGGGGTTGTGCATGATTTAAATACTTTGTGTGGTGAAGATGGAGCATAGCCAGACTATATGATTTTGTAGGGATAACTTTCTTTGGCCATGTTATTTTGAGAAGACATAATTGCTTTGTTAATATGCTTGAAGTACTATTATTTTTTATGTCAATATAAACTTTTGTCTTGAATCTTTCTAATCTGAATATTCATACCACAATTAAGAAGATTTGCATTGAAATTATGCCAAGTAGCACTCCGCATCAAAAATTCTCTTTTTATCATTTACCTACTCGAGGACGAGCAGGAATTAAGGTTGGGGATGCCTGATACGTCTCCAACATATCTGTAATTTTTGATTTCTCCATGCTATATTATCTACTGTTTTGGACTATATTGGGCTTTATTTTCCACTTTTATATTATTTTTGGGACTAACCTATTAACCGGAGGCCCAACCCAGAATTGTTGTTTTTGCCTATTTCAGTGTTTCGAGGAAACGGAATATCAAATGGAGTCCAAACGGAATAAAATCTTGGGGAACGTGATTTTCTCACCGAACATGATCCAGGAGACTTGGAACCTGCTCCAAGGAATAAAAGAGGCAGTCACGAGGGTGGGGGGCGCCCCCCCTAGGGCGCGGCCCCCTGCCTCGTGGGCCCCTCGTTGCTCCTCCGGCGTACTTCTTCCTCCTATATATACACACGTACCCCAAACGATCAGAACAGGAGCCAAAAACCTAATTCCACCGCCGCAACTTTCTGTATCCACGAGATCCCATCTTGGGGCCTGTTCTGGAGCTCCGCCAGAAGAGGGCTGTCGGTGTCAAAACCGGCGGATCTCGAGTAGGGGGTCCCGAACTGTGCGTCTAGGCCGAATGGTAACAGGAGGCAGGGGACACGAAGTTTTACCCAGGTTCGGGCCCTCTCGATGGAGGTAAAACCCTACGTCCTGCTTGATTAATATTGATGGTATGGGTATTACAATAGTTGATCTACCACGAGATCAGAGAGGCTAAACCCTAGAAGCTAGCCTATGGTATGATTGTTGATGTGTATGTTGTATCGACTAGCCTGGCCCTGGTTTATATAAGGCACCAGAGGCCTAGGTTGACAAGAGTCCTAGCCGAATACACCGGTGGGGAGAAGTCCTTGTCTTGATCGCCAAGTCTTTGTGGAATCTTCCTTGTATGCGATAGCTGTCCGAACTAGCCCATGAGTATACGGCCATGGGGGGCCTCGGCCCAATCTAATAGATTTGGAGACGACGTGGGAGTACCCCCTAGTCCAGGACACCGTCAGTAGCCCCCTGAACCGGTCTTCAAGTTAGGGATGCTCCTTGATTCTTCCAAACTGTTCTTCATCTTCGGTCGTCGGTCTTGAAAACTGGTTCAACATATCTTCTTTATCTTCGATCTTGAGGATCGCTGAAATGCATTCGACGAGTTTACACGTCGGGTATCCGAGGAGCCCCTTTAAGTTTCCGGCCTTTACCAATGCCTTGTTATTTTTATGCCACACCTCGGGTTTGAAGCTGTTCCCGGGCGGCAGCGTCCTCTTGCGTCCGAGCTCCAATGCCGGACTGTATTCGAGGCATCTTTTGCAACCGAGCACCAACGCCGGTCCGCTTCCCAGCTCTAACGCCGGAATGTATCCGAGCTCCAACGCCGGACTATGTATCCGAGCTCCAACGCCGGACTGTATATCCGAGCTCCAACGCCGGACTGTATCCAAGCTCCAACGCCGGACTATATCCGAGGTGTCGTAAATCACCTTGGTTCAAAGAAGTTTGAAGGAGTTTAGCCAAGCTTAATGCCGGAAATGCCCTCTATGGAGCCAACCACTAGCGCCCGAGGTTTATGCCGGGCTGCTTCCGAGGTGGTGCACCACCCCGAATGTGGGCCGATTTTTGTGAATATTTTTTATTGGTGCAATTTATTCTCTGCCGAGATATATAGCCAGTAGTCCTCAAGGTGTGTATCGGTCTAAAACCCGAGATGCACCTGAAGGATGACGTAAGACCGCTGATCCCAGTAGCCGCTGAGACTCGGGTTGATTTGCAAAATCGGCCTGAGGATCAAGTCCAAGCTCGGCAGAATACTTCGGGACACTAAAAGCGGCGTGCTCAGTCCTCGAGACTGAGGTTGGGTGCGGCCGACCACCCTGAGGATCAAAATCTCCTCGGAAACTATATTGCACATAAAATTTTCTGCATTGGACAAGCAATGCAGTAGCCCCCGAAACACTGGTCGGGTGGTAACACCAGATCAGGGGATCAATGTGCCCCTTTAATATTTGTAAATAATAAGCCCGAAGCCCAGTAGCCCCCGAGCCTTAATGCGGGCACGGGTGGCCGAATTAAGGATCAATATCCATAGTAAAGTCAGAAATTATGTGTAATGACTCTATGTATCCAAGTACTTTACGTCATTAATGCTTGGATCCGCATTGTACAAAACTTTGTTGACCGACCATCGGCTTCCACCTCCTCGGCCAGTAGCCGAGGAGTGTTTGTCCTACTTTATAAAGCCTTTATGAGGGCAAAGATTTACAACAGACAAGGCAATCTGGCCATATGGTTTTATAAACAAAGGTACGCAGAGAGTTATATTACTGTTTAACAGAAGAAATGTCTTCCAAAGAAAATAGTCCCGCTATCGGTTCCTTTCTTTGGGTTGTCATGCTAAGCATGATCATTAAACCTTAGTTCTAATGTAAGAGAAAAATATTGAGGATTTAGTTTGGGAGGCCAGTTAATAGCCCCCGGTAGTGTTCGGCGACAGTCGGGGTCAAGCCGTAAACACTTCAGCCAATGTTATGAACGGCCCATCATTTAACATAGTCATCGGATCGCTGACCAGTTTACGCTTATTGTGAAAGTCAGTTTTCGGCTTTCTCCACTGAGGTGCTTAACCATGTGAGCTGGAAGCACAATCGCAGTGGTTCTCCCTTTGCACGGCTAGCCGAACAAAACGGAATGTAGGAAGCAAGTGCAGGAGCCGGGCAACCCAACTATTGACCGAAGACACAATTCGAAACCAATGCATATATAGCAATATCTGAGAATGTTTTTGCCGAATCCCTAAAGGTGTCCGACGTTGCACTGCGAGACTAATGCTGGAAAATCACAAATAGTTTAAAAGTGCCAAAAAGCTTGGAAAACCAAGAAACATCAGTAAAAACATGACGTCCGAACAATATCAAGTGTTCGGTGCCAATCCGAAAGTTGGCCTTAGAAAAAATAAGTGCTTCTGTCGTGCTTTAACATGATACATCCTATCTCAAGACTTCGAGCGCGTCAGCCTACGGCTTCAACCTCCTATCCCGAGGGCGGAGTGCTTCTCATCAGGCCAGTTTAGCAAACTAAACTCTAGCGGCTTTGAGAGAGAAATTAGGCTCCCCGGCTAGTGACCGCACACTCGTGTCGAAAAAAGGAGTGATCAATAATAATAATAAAACCTTGCAACGACTAAGAATAAGAACACTTATTATAAAACGGCTCAAATAAACTTAAGAGCCCCCAAGTGACTTGGGTAGAAGAATGATTGCATGTATCAAAGTACTTATATCATATCTATGTTCAACCGAACTTTAAACGCGTCTTAACCGACCGTCAGCTTCTCCCTCTTCGGTCAAGGACCGAAAAGTGTTATGTACTCCATCGGTCGAGAATATCGATGGTGTTTCCAATAACCAGGCAATCAGGCCATAAGGCTGTAACAGACAAAGCGCGCTCAGGGAACTTATGCTATATTACCGTGAAGTGTAAGAAGCATCTTCGAAGAAAATAGTACCCCCACCGATACCTTTCTTCGGTGCTCATTGTTATTATGAGACTTGTGCAATAGATTTTTTGTACTCATGAGTTCCGTTGTGTGCCGACCATCATTGAAAACTATAAGAGCGCTAGCTTTCGGCTTCACCCAGTCTGAGGTCTGGCTCGGGCGACCCGATCGTGACAATCGCAGAGGTGCTCCCTTTACTCCCTAGCCGAACAATCGGGAACATAGGGGTAAACACAGGAGCGAGGCAACCCAGCTTGCAAATCGCTTAAGTCAATATGATGCATATTGTGGCGTAATACACGAACAAGGAACGAAGCCGTACAAGTATAATCATATGCAAGTGGAAAAGCTTCATGAAGGAAGCCCCCAAATGAATTGGGTATTTGAATTTATGCGTCACAAACAAAGTTTGGATGAGGAAATTTTTTTACAAGCAACTTTTTTCCAAAAAAGTATAATGCTTGGTCGAACCGAACACAAGTTAGAAATTAAAGCTTTGAGCATGAAAGCGACTTAGCTGGTTAATGTGTTCAGTATTGATGACGCGGTCCGAGCTTGATGCGGGGCAAGGTTCCATCCCCCAAGCTGGTCCCGAGGTGGCGGAGCGGAGAGCTCGACAAGCCGAAGTGGTGACATAGCACGGTCAATGCAGACCGGCAGAGTGACGCCGAAGTCGCCGGATCATTTTCCTATGCACAAAAAATAGTGCAAACCGGAGATAATAGTAATAATGATAATTAAAAAAAAGTTGCATAATAAATAATTTATGCAAATTAAGTGAGGAATAGAAGAGATATGGCATGGCGCCGAAGTCAATGTCGATGCAGGGTGTCGGCGTGATGTAGTAAAGGCGTGGCAAAGCCTGAATTCACAGGTCAGTCCGAGCTCCGGACGCGGCGTTCGCCGGACTATGTACGGAAACTGATCGAACCACCACGCGACCGTCGTTAATACGGTCACCATCTGATAGACCTGTGTACATATCATGGACAAACCAGAGTAATAATTCCTTGGGAAAATGAACCCAAACAAGCAAAAACTACTTGGATTAATAGCACCTGGTTTATTTGTTGTAGCAATCCGAAGGAAGGTGATTCCCAAAATTGGGACTCGCTCCGCACACCCATTGCCTGATGGGCGATAAAACAACGGCATGGCAATGCTGGTAAAGGTTGACTCGCCGAGGTAAAGCCCCCGGCCCAGCTAACGTGACGGAGCTGGTCGGCTAGTGACGCCGAAGTGTCCGGAGTAGGTTGATGAAGAGATGGCGAAGCCCTCGGTCCAGCCGAGATGTCGGAGCCTCGACGTCAGCCGATGAGTCGAAGTAGGTCGGCGTGACGGACACCGGCTTGTAGAAGCAATAGTGCGGCCCTGTCGATGCAGGTCGTGACGTGGTCGATGCCGGCTTGATGAAGCGACCGTGCGGCGATGCCGGTATGCCCGCTCCGTGTAATCCGTGGGGCGGCGATGTTGATGATGATTTATCCTTCGCGATGCCGGACTCTTGTTCGGCTTGCCGAGATGATTATCCGAACAAGTTGAGCTCGGCTAAAGTGACGACGTGTCTAGCACAAGTCGGCAGCCGTGGAGTAATATTGCCGAACTGGTTTGACACCGGCATGATGTTGAAGATCATGTTCAAAAGATTTTAAAGTTAGTGGGATGTGTTCGGGAACAAAACACAATACCCCATACAAAACTTCCTTCAAAAGGGATGTCCGAAATCCCATTCATAAAAAAAGATGAACTCGGGTCGGATTCGTTTTCACGCAGAAAACAGATCCAAAAAGTGATGCACTAATCGGAAGGTTCCCGGAGTTTGGACGGTCGGATCGAGCTGAAATTTTGATAGGTGGTAGATATAGGTATTCCGCAGCAGATCAACGGTTGGATCTTCCAAAGGACGTCCGAGCTAGAATCTGGACACCACGCCCTAAACTCATCCAAATTCCCATCCGGATTTGACAGGGCTCCGGTATATCATGGATTGCCAGAGATTCCTCCATCGGAACTCGATGAAATTTTCCAGGGTTGTTATAGACTCAATTCCGCACAATTCCACCAAAGCGATCGTCAAAGCGATACTCGAGGAGGTGGTGGCGGCAGATACGAGTTCGCTGTCCAAAAAAACAGCGCGGTCGCTTGAGGGCAATGTTGACGTTGAGCCCCCGAGCTCCATAGATGATTCCTCCGTGACCTTGATAGAGATCGGAGTTGATGTTTGATGAAGGCCCTCGTCCGAACATGGTGATCCGAACATGATGATCCGAACACGGGGCGCAATTCTTGGTCGAACCAAGGTGACCAGTCGAACTGGTGACGAAGACGCCGAAGTCGCAGTTGATCTGCAGGCGAGCCATCGATCCTTTTGTCGATCACACAGCGGAACTCTCAATGAAAGCACCAATTTCGGTGACAAAACCGGCGGATCTCGGGTAGGGGGTCCCGAACTGTGCGTCTAGGCCGGATGGTAACAGGAGGCTGGGGACACGAAGTTTTACCCAGGTTCGGGCCCTCTCGATGGAGGTAAAACCCTACGTCCTGCTTGATTAATACCGATGGTATGGGTATTACAATAGTTGATCTACCACGAGATCAGAGAGGCTAAACCCTAGAAGCTAGCCTATGATATGATTGTTGATGTGTATGTTGTATCGACTAGCCTGGCCCTGGTTTATATAAGGCACCAGAGGCCTAGGTTAACAAGAGTCCTAGCCGAATACGCCGGTGGGGAGAAGTCCTTGTCTTGATCGCCAAGTCTTTGTGGAATCTTCCGTGTATGCGACAGCTGTCCGAACTGGCCCATGAGTATACAGCCATGGGGGGCATCGGCCCAATCTGATAGATCGGGAGACGACGTGGTGAGTACCCCCTAGTCCAGGACACCGTCAAGGGCCGTCATCACGGAGGGCTTCTACATCATCCTAGCTCCTCCGACGAAGTGTGAATAGTTCACCTCAGACCTTCGGGTCCATAGTTAGTAGCTAGATGACTTCTTCTCTATCTTTGAATCTCAATACAAAGTTCTCCCCCTCTCTTGTGGAGATCTATTCGATGTAATCTTCTTTTTGCGGTGTGTTTGTTGAGACCGATGAATTGTGGGTTTATGATCAAGTCTATCTATGAATAATATTTGAATCTTCTCTGAATTCTTTTATGTATGATTGGTTATCTTTGCAAGTCTCTTCGAATTATCCGTTTGGTTTGGCCAACTAGATTGGTAGTTCTTGCCATGGGAGAAGTGCTTAGCTTTGGGTTCGATCTTGCAGTGTCCTTACCCAGTGACAGAAGGGGCGGCAAGGCACGTATTGTATCGTTTCCATCGAGGATAACAAGATGGGGTTTATTTCATATTGCATGAATTTATTTCTCTACATCATGTCATCTTGCTTAAGGCGTTACTCTGTTTTTAACTTAATACTCTAGATGCATGCTCGATAGCGGTCGATGAGTGGAGTAATAGTAGTAGATGCAGAATCATTTCGATCTACTTGTCACGGACGTGATGCCTATATACATGATCATGCCTAGATACTCTCATAACTATGCTCAATTCTGTCAATTGCTCAACAGTAATTTGTTCACCCACCGTAGAATACTTATGTTCTTGAGGGAAGCCACTAGTGAAACCTATGGCCCCCGGATCTATTCTCATCATATCAATCTCCATCACTTTAATCTTGCTTTGTTTTTTTACTTTGCTTTTACTTTTTACTTTGCATATTTATACCAAAAATACCAAAAATATGATATCTATCAGATCTCACTCTCGTAAGTGACCGTGAAGGGATTGACAACCCCTAATCGCGTTGGTTGCGAGTAGCTATCGCTTTGTGCAGGTACGAGGGACTTGAGCGTGGGCTCCTACTAGATTGATACCTTGGTTCTCAAAAACTGAGGGAAATACTTACGCTACTTTGTTGCATCATCCCTTCCTCTTCGGGGAAAACCAACACAAGCTCAAGACATAGCAAGAAGGATTTCTGGCGCCGTTGCCGGGGAGTCTACGCAAAATGTCAACATACCAAGTACCCATCACAATCCCTATCTCTCGCATTACATTATTTGCCATTTGCCTCTCGTTTTCCTCTCCCCCCAATTCACCCTTGTCGTTTTATTCGCCCTCTCTCTCTATCCTCCCTCTCTATTTGCCTCTTTTTGCCCGCTTGCTTTTTGTTTGATCGTGTGTTAGATTGCTTGTTTGTCGCGATGGCTCAAGATACTACCAAATTGTGTGACTTCACCAATATCAATAATAATGATTTCGTTAGCACTCCGATTGCTCACTACAGGAATCAGCTACTTTGCCGTCTGCCAAGGCGGACGGCAAAGGCATGAACGGCGGACGGCAAAGGCCTTTGCCGTCAGCCGCGGACGGCAAAAGGCTCCGGCAAAGTAGGCTTCGGTAAACAGCTACTTTGCCGTCTGCTACTGACGGCAAAGTCTTTGCCGTCTGCGGCGGACGGCAAAGAGAGCGCGGCAGATGGCAAAGAAGGCGGACGGCAATAATTGCGCTGTCAATCCGTTAAGTGGCTAACGGCAGGCCTTTGTCATCCGCCGCTGACGGCACAATTGCTAGGGTCTTTGCCGTCTGCCGTATGATGTCATCTACACGTCACTACATGGCAGGTTCTTTGCCGTCTGCCACTGATGGCAAAGTCTTTGCCGTCTGCCACTGTAGGCAAACTGACCAAATGGGTCAGCTCCCAGGAAGCACAGCTGGATGCCACGTGTCTTCTTTGCCGTCCGCGGCAGACGGCAAAGAGCCCGTTGCCGTGGGTGGCAGACGGCAAAGAGCCTGCATATTGGCTCTTTTATCTGTTTTTTATTAAATCCAACAATTTTCATCACAAATATATCTGACATATATAGATATATTTCAAAAGGCCATTACAGAGCAAACATATAAGATATCCAACACATAACTTCATCGTTCAACATAGAGGCATCCAACCATATATATTACAATAGTTTCATCCAACGATACATGCATAGTTCAACGATACAAAAGAAACAGAGAAAGGGATAAGGAGCACTCCATCTATGCAAGCTTTCGTCAAGTGAATGAAATCTGCAAAATAAAAAATAAGAAAGTTAGAACAGGAAGAGTAGAACAAGAAGAAGAGTAGAACAAGCAGAAGACTAGAACAAGAAGAGTAGAACAAGAAGAATATGTCATTTATGAGCTAACTTACGTGAAATGGATCATATATGAGCTAACTAAGTTGAAATGGGTCGTTTAAGAGCTAGCTAAGGTGAAATGGATCATTTATGAGGTAACTTAGTTGAAATGGGTCATTTATGAGCTAACTAAGGTCAAATGGATCGTTTTTGAGGTAACTAAGGTGAAATGGATCGATTTTTAGCTAACTTAGGTGAAATGGGTCATTTATGAGCTAACTTAGTTGAAATGGATCGTTTTTGAGCTAACTTAGGTGAAATGGATCATTTATTAGCTAATTTAGTTGAAATGGATCTTTTTGAGCTAACTTAGGTGAAATGGATCGTTTAAGAGCTAATTTAGGTGAAATGGATCGTTTTGTAGCTAACTTAGGTGAAATGGATCATTTATGAGCTAACTTAGTTGACATGGATCGTTTTTGAGCTAACTTAGGTGAAATGGATCATTTATGAGCTAATTTAGTTGAAATGGATCTTTTTGAGCTAACTTAGGTGAAATGGATCATTTAAGAGCTAATTTAGGTGAAATGGATCGTTTTTTAGCTAACTTGGTGAAATGGATCGTTTATGAGCTAAGTTAGTTGAAATGGATCGTTTATGAGATAACCTAGGTAAGATTGGTCATTTTGGAGTTAACCTAGGTGAAATGGGTCATTTTAAAGCTAACGTAGGTAAAATGGATCATTTAGGAGCTAATCTAGGTAAAATGGGTCATTTTTGAGCTAACTTGGATGAACTGGATCATTTATAAGCTAACCTAGGTAAAATGGGTCATTTTAGAGCCAACTTAGGTAAAATGGATCGTCTATGAGCTAACTAAGCTAATTATGCAATTTTTGACATAAGTAAGCTAAGTACAGATCGTTTTAGAGCTAACTTAGGTAAAATGGATGGTTTTGGAGGTCAGTAAGCTTATTAAGTCATTTTGGAGGTGAAGAAGCTAAGTCTAGGTCATTATGGTAAGCATTGGAGGAAATAAAGCTAAGTCTAGGTCTTTATGCATGTGTTAAGCAAAACACTAGATAAACTTACCAAGATGTAGGAGGTGTAGGAGCGGGGTGGCTCGTGTCGGTAGCTGGAGAAGGATCGTGCGATGCTTGTCTGGAGTTACGCTGCACCAAAGATCATTTCCAATGTCTTGTTAGCATGATGACACTCAAATGTTAAGACTAGCAAGTAATGTCCATTCAAATAAAACTCACCGTGGTCCCAGGAGCAATCACTGGCATCGGCGGAGTGGTCTGACCTGTCTTCTCGCACACAGACTGCACATTTGGTTTTGACGACTCAGTCATACTAGTTAGTAATGAGACAAACACTACATGAATGTTTTGGCTAATCTGCAGAAGAAACTTACCACAAGGAGCTCGTACATGGCCCTTGCCTGCATGTCATTCCGTGCCCTCTCCTCCTCCAGCATCTTTGTCGTCCTCTCCTCCAACTCCCACTGCCTCTCCGCCGCCTCCGCGAGAAGTTTCTCCGTTCTATCTCTCTCACTCTGTATAGCAGCCTGCAACACCACTCACATGACCATTTGTAATCATCGATGGAAGCGCACACAATGTAATGGAGAAAGATAAATGAGAACGTATCACTAACCTTGATGGCGAGTTGCACTGGCCGTTCATGAGGCCTTATCTCAGGAGCGGAGCTCGACTGGCACGCCTTGATCTCCAGGAGAGTGCTAGGACAACGGATAAGTCCATCTCCAATGGCTATGGAGCCATGGGACCTCCCGCCACCAGATATCATCAACAGCTCTGGATCAATGGGACCCTGGCTCGGGTTAAAGTCCTCCCCTTTCCTCGCCTTCCCCTCATCTCTATATCTCACGAGCTTGTTGTGGGAGGAGATGTTGGTGAAGTTGTTTGCATCATCGAGGTCAGACTGAGAGAAAGCCTTGACTTTCTTGAAAGAGGCAGTGTGGGCCATGGCATACAGGTCGTACACCTCTGGCACCTTATCCGCCTTATTGTAGCGTGCCTGAAAGAGAGAAACAATGAAAATTAGTAATTAAAGGGCTCAAGCTAGAATGATGAATGAATTGCATGAATCATGAAGCAAACCACATACCCAGTTGCGCCCGAACTGATATAAGTTGGAGCTGCCTTGATGGTGTGGCACACCTTCCATTTGGGCACGTTTGTCCTTGGCCTCATTGTGGAGGGCTAGCCATCGTTGTGAGCACCACTCATCGACCAACACCTCCCAACAATCCATCCGATCCGCACACCATCTCGGAGGCGCCTAAGTTAGCAAATAGAAACTTGAGCGCTACGGCTAAGAATTACTAAATGAAGGAACTTAAGTAGAGAAGGCCTTAAGAATTACCTTCATGTACTGCTCCTTACTCAGGAACTTATCGCGGCACGCCGGCTTGGTCTTCTTGATACCACGCAAGGCGTAGTAGTCTTGAACAGCCTGCACCCGAGCCTCGTGCCGTAAGTTCTGGAGTAGGCGCTTGCAGACGTTCTCGATAACATGTGCCGCGTCCTCCTCGTATCCCTCCTCACACCTGTAGAATGTCTGCAATCAAATGAGACAATATTGATTAGTACAATTAATAACTAGCAAGTTGAAGATTTTTAAATGTGTAAAGGAGAAATTACCCAGAACTTTCTGATCACCATGTCTGCCCTCGTGTTGCACACGACACCGTTGATAATCTCATCCGGCGGGGCCGGGGCAGCCACGTAGTGCTCCTAGCTCAATCCAAGCTCTGGAAGCCGACCCTCACCAGGCAACGTGACAAACCCCGGGAAGTTTTGCCAGCAAAGAACTCCAAGGATGGAGTTGGGCCGGCGGACACTATGATGGTGGTCCCAACCCCTGCAGCATGACAAGGCCAACGCATTAGTTATTTGAAAAAACGTGAATGCACAAGATACAAAAATATTAAATGCACTTACGTACCTCTCGCCATCAGGGAAAATCAACCACCTCTGCTCGCGGGTCACCGGCACGGACGGGAGCCGTGTAGCACCACGCTGGTAGACGGTGCCCCCCTCCTCCTCAAGATCAGTCGGCTCCCCGCCATCATCAGCATGGTCACTCGGCTCCTCGGGCTGATCCGGCCAGGTACCCCATCCGGACGTGTGCTCCTCCGGGGTCACGTGGGCTGAACTCTCGTGGGCCGAAGGCCAGTCGACCCAAGGCTCGTGGGCCCAAGACCCGTGGACTGGAGGCTCATGGACCGGAGTCCGTGTAGCCTCCTCCTCGGATGAGTCCACCCTAGCAGTCACGTGCTCGGGTGAAACGGCTGGGGGTGGTGGCGAGGAAGGCGCCGTAGCAGTCACCCTACCTCCTCTCCCATGACCACGTGCCCCACCTCCTCTCTTCCTACCTCGTCCCCTGCTGGGCACCGCGGTCGACGAAGAAGGGCCCGGCGGTGTGGCCATACTGTCCAGCAACGCTCGGCGGAGAGGTGCGTCTGGAATGGAAGACCTCAGACCACGCTCCCGACCAGCGCCCACCATCTTTCAACACCTGCCATGACAAACAGTAAACGAAATTAGTACAACATAAAAAAAGACCGACATGAATAATAATATGTGTATCACTTAAGTGTATCATCATCAAGTACAACATAAAAAATGTAATACCTGACACTACTAATAATCTCGATCAGTATCATCAATAAATGCATAATCATCATCATCACTATAATCAATGACGGGCTCATAGGGTTCATTGGCATCAACATGTGCAAGGCCACCTTGACGTAATCGGTCAAGCATTGACAGGTCATCCGCAGCAGTAACCTCTTCTTGTTCCGGCTCTTCTTGTTCCTCCTCTGGGGTGATGTCGGATTCATTGTCGCTGTCTACTTCAATGTTTTGGGGTGAAGTATAGCGGTTCTTGAAACGCTTTTTGGAAAGACGTGTCTCTTGGAAGAATTCTCCTTCATATGTGTCTGGGTTAATGTGAGGTTCATAATCCTCTTCCTTTGGGGGAGAAAGTCTAGCACGTGGCGGCACTTCATAAACGACATCCCAACCTTTCAGATTTGGATTAGTTTGGCAGGCCCACGGTAGATAGAATACTTGGGTCACCTGTTGAGCCATAATATAGACATCAGGAACATCTAAATGAGTGCTTTGGTTGATTTCATCTAGCCCTACATGTTCATGAGTCCTTCTAGTCTCCTTCGGCTGAAACCAATAACATTTGAAGACTACGACATTCGGTGGATTTTCACCATAGAACAGAAGTTCATAAATTGCTTCAGCTCTCCCATAATACTCGGTACCTCCTTCGCCGATAGCAGATACACAACAATTTGTTGACTTTCGGTCGGCCATAGATAGCTCTTTGCCATAGGTACGAAAGCGATACCCGTTGATGTCGTACTTGTCAAATGAACGGACCTTATAGTCAAAACCATTAGCGACTTGTCCCAATTTGGCGTCCATAGACTCTGAATTAGCCTACAAGTTTAATATGAAAGGATTGTTGCATTATGCACAAATTAGCGAATGATATGAAATTGTCTAATAGAAATTACCGTTTGTTTGAACCAAGAGATGAAACCAGGATAGCCACCTCCTTGCTTTGCGAGAAGCTCATACTCTTCGACGGAATCCTTTTGGATCTCCGCTCCATACGAGAATATGGTGACGTATCGACTGTATGACATATCCAGGAATAAGAGTAGTTCAAAGGAAATAGAAGTTGCGAAACAATGTACCGAGAACTTAATCGATGTACGGCCGCACTTCTATCAGGTTGTTGAAGATATACAACGAAATGGTCCGCCATTCTTCGTTATCCAAAGATACTGGATGTGAAACACTAGCTGGTGTGAGATTCCCTTTGAATAGGCTGAGGTTGGATCCACCCTTTTTAGGCTCGTCAGCATTGTACCGAGGCTTCAGATTATGCAAATGACGATTTTTGGCTTCGTAGTGCGCTGTTACGAAGTTTGCCGCCTCCTCTGTGATGAATGCCTCAGCCATCGATGCTTCAATTCTACGTTTATTTTTACATTTTTCTCGAAGCGTCTTCTGCATCCTCTCAGTTGGGTAGCACCAACGATTTTGCACGGGCCCCCCCAATCTTGCCTCGGTCGGGAGATGCAAAATCAAATGCTGCATTGGATTAAAGAAGCCCGATGGAAAGATCTTCTCTAACTTGCAGATCAACTCCGGCGCCAACTCTTCCATTTCTTCTAGCACGCCAGGCGATAGTTCTTTCGCACAAAGAACACAGAAGAAATAGCTGAGTTCTGCCAGTACTAGCCATTCATCCTCAGGGATGAAGCCACGCAACATCACCGGCATTACCCGCTCAATCCATATGTGCCAATCATGACTCTTGAGACCAAATATCTTCAGTTTATCAAGATTCGCTCCCCTCTTTAGATTCGCTGCATACCCATCGGGGAACATCAACTGCTGTTGCACCCACAAGAGAATTTCCCTCATAGCTGGCCTTCCAAGATTAAACCATGCCTTTGGCTTCGTCCAGTTCTGCTTTCCTTTCGGTTCTTTCATGTTTTGTAACGGCCTATCACATAGCGCCTGCAGATCGACTCTAGCCTTAGTATTATCCTTTGACTTCCCATCTATGCCGAACAATGTACCAAAAAGTGCCTCGGCGATATTCTTCTCAGTGTGCATCACGTCGATGTTGTGTGGGCAAAGGAGGTCTTTGAAGTAAGGCAGATCCCATAAGCATGTTTTGTGAGTCCACGCATGCTTAGTATTATACCCCTTGAAGTACCCTGGACGTTGTGGATCTGGCTCGAGAGCGTTTAACTGATCCAGGGTCTGTTGGCCTGTCAATGCAGGTGGTGCAGAGTTTTTGACAACTCTACCCCTGATGAAGTTCTTCTTGTCTTTCCTGAACTTATGGCGAGGATCCAGGAACTGTCTATGCATGTCGAAGCAAGAAAACTTGCGACCGGCCTGAAGCCAACGAAACTCAAGAGCTCCCTTGCATGTGGGGCACGGGAACCTTCCATGCACACACCAGCCAACGAATAGCGCATACGCCGGCAAGTCATGCGTCGAGTACATGTACCAGACACGCATTATGAAGTTCCGTTTGCTAAAGGCGTCGTATGTCTTGAACCCATTATCCCAGGCTTCTTGCAATTCGTCCTTAAGCGGCTGCATGTACACATTCATATTTTTGCCCGGATAGTTGGGTCGTGGAATTATCAATGTCAGGAAAATGTTCTTTCTTTGCATAATCTGTCCGGGGGGGAGATTGAGTGGAAAGACAAATACGGGCCAACAACTGTATTGGGCTGCCGTCATACCAAACACACTGAACCCATCCGTGCTGATGCCGACTCGAGGATGCCTCGGATCTGCCGCTTTGTCAGCATGTAATTCATCAAACTTTTTCCACGCAACACCATCCGATGTGTGTACCATCATCAGATTCCCATCTGCATCTAGTTCGGTTCTTTTGCCTGTTTTGTGCCATGTCATCTATCTGGCCGTCTCTTCGACCATGAAAAGACGTTGAAGTCTTGGTACGATTGGCATATACCAAAGAACACTAACGGGGATTTTGGTCTGTGTCTTCTCACCCATACCGTTGTCTACCACAATATACCTGGAAGACTTGCAAATGGGACAATAGTTCAAGTCCGCATAGTCAAGCCTAAATAAGGCACATCCTTTCTCACAGGCATGTATCTTCTCATAGGGCATCTTCAGTGCACGGAGGATTTTGTCCGACTGGTACAGGTTTGCAGGCATTACATGGCCTTTGGGTAGAAAGCGTCCAAATACTGTCATAATTGTGTCATAGCATTCTCTGCCCAAGTTGAACTGAGTCTTTAGAGCCATTACTTGTGAGATGGCATCCAACTGACAAAGCTCAGTGTGCTCGTGGAGCGGACGTTTCGAAGACTCCAACATTTCATTGAAGGCCTTTGCAGATTCCTCCATCTCCTCGTCCGAATCCCGAGCATCATGATAGCCTTGCACCATGTTTTCCATCCCGGTACCATGCTCGTCGGTGCGACGACGATCCACCTCAGCTCGGTCACTTTGGGCAGACTCACCATGAAATGTCCACACCGTATAATCGGGCGTAAAACCACTCTTCTGCAGGTGTTTGCCCATTTCAGCCTCTGTCTTCTTTTCCCAATTGCCGCACCGGAAACAGGGGCACCAGGTTTTCTTTTGGCCATTTGCAAATGCGGCTTGCACAAACCCCTTAGTTTTTGTGAACCATTCAGCGCTCCATTTGTTCTGACCAGTGTGACCGGTATACATCCAAGCACGGTCACTCATCTTGACTTTCAGAGCTACTGGACACACAACAATTATATATGTAATTCACCATGTATATATTCATCAGTTGATCTACTTTGTCAATTTTATTACGTCCATGCAACCTACACTCTAATAGGTAATGATAGGTCCTAATCCCACCCGTGTATGTGTAGATTGGGTTTATTTTCCCATGCTATGCTCCGGATCCGACGCAAAATTTCGGCAGCACCTCCCCGCTGTTCTCCTGATACACCTCTCTGCAATAAACAGAGAGGATGTGTACCCGGAGAACAACAGGGGAGGCACTAACGAAATATATGCGTCGGATCCGGAGCAAAGCATATGGAAAAACGAACCCAATCTACACATACTCGGGCTGTCCATGGATAGCGTTGGACAATTCGAAAGAATCAAGGTTATAAATATGCAAATGCATGCATATTTATAACTATGACGCTTTCGAACGGGAGACACATATTGGTTACGCATACTGATGATTCAAGACACATATATAGCTAGCTATCAAGTTTGATCGGAATAGAACAAATAATTAATGGGGGAGGAGGACTTGTCATTTGTGCTCACCCACGAACGAAGGGGCAGAGCTCGTCAAACGCACGGCGAGGTCGTCGAACACCAAACCTCGCAGCGATGAAACAACTGCACATTTAAAACTACACGATCAACACAATTATATATGATGTTTTTCATAACAAAATCGAAAAATATATGACCTAACTAATAATTCACAAATATATGACCCCGTCGGCCTCTGGAAGGCCAAAGAACACCTTTTTCGGGAGGTGTCGGTGGTCGGGGTGTCCTGTCAGTGTCGGGGTGCCGTGTCGGGGTCTCGGGGTCGGGGTGTCGGGTCGGGGTGCCGGGTCGGGGTCGGGGTGCCGTGTCGGTGTCAGGGTCGGGGTGTCGGGTCCGGCTCGGGGTCGGGGTGTCGGGGTCGGGGTGCCGTGTCAATGTCGGGGTCGGGGTGTCGGGTCAGGCCCGGGATCGGGGTCTCGGGGTCGGGGTGTCGGGTTGGGTGCCGGGTCGGGGTCGGGGTCTCGGGGTCGTGGTGTCGGGTCAGGCTCGGGGTCGGGGTCTCAGGGTCGGGGTGTCTGGTCGGGGTGCCGGGTCGGGGTCGGGGTGCCGTGTCGGTGTCGGTGTCGGGGTAAGGGTTGGTGTGGTGTGAGGGTGCCGGTGTCGGGGTGTCGTGTCGGTGTCGGGGTCGGGGTCTCGGCGTCGGGGTGTCAGGTCGGGGTGCCGGGTCGGGGTCGGGGTGCCGTGTCGGTGTCGGGGTCGGGGTGTCGGGTCAGGATCGGGGTCGGGGTGTCGGGGTCGGGGTCGGGGTGTCGGGGTCGGGGTCTAGGGGTCGAGGTGTCGTGTCGGGGTGCCGGGTCGGGGTCGGGGTGCCGTGTCGGGTCGGGGTTTTTTCCTCTTTTTTCCTTCTTTTCTTCTTCCTATTCTTCCTTTTCTTCCTTTTCTTCCTTCTTCTTCTTCTTCCTCCTCTTCTTCTTCTTCTTCTTCTTCTTCTTCTTCTTCTTCTTCTTCTTCTTCTTTCCTTTTTCCTCTTCTTCTTCTCCACCTCTCCTCTTTTTTCTTCTTCTTCTTCCTCTTCTTCTTTTTTCTTCTCCTCCTCCTCTTCTTCTTCTTCCTTTACTTTTTCCTCTTCTTCTTCTCCTCCTCTCCTCTTTTTCTCTTCTTCTTCTTCTTTCCTCAAACTAAACTAAACCTAAAACTAAAACTAAAACTGAATCTAAAGTAAACATAAACCTAAAACTCATAAAACAGAAAAAAAGGAAAAAACTAAATCTAAACCTAAAACTAAACTAAAACTAAACCTAAAACTAAAACTAAAACTAAATCTAAACTAAAACTAAAAACGAAAAAAACAGAAAAAAAACAGAAAAAAGGAGGGGGGGCTCACTGGGGCAAGGCCGATGGAGGAGGGGGGCGGGGCGGTGGAGGAGCTGGCCGGGGCGCCGGGGGGCCGGGACCGGGGCGGTGGGGCGCGGGGCGCCGGTGCGCCGGTGCGGCGGGGGGCCGGGGCGGCCTGGGGCCGGGGCGGTGGGGCGACGGGGCGGCGGGGGGCCGGGGCAACGGGGCGGCGGCGGCGCGGGCGAGAGGCGGCGGCGCGCGGCGGGCGGCGGCGCGCGAAGGGCGACGGCGGCGGCGGTGGGGTGTGGGAATGGTGGCGGGGCGAGGAGAGAACAGAGAGGGGCGCGGGGGGGGGGGGGGGGGTACGGGCCGTTAGATACTGCCCTCTTTGTCGTCCGCCCCTCTTTGCCGTCTGCCGTTTTGCCTCTTTGCCGTCTGCTGGCAGACGGCAAAGAGGTGGGCCGTTAGGTTTTTCCCAAATGGGCGGGGGGTGGGGGCCACCTCTCTCTTTGCCGTCTGCCAGCTGATGGCAAAGATTCTTTGCCGTCTGCTGGCGGACGGCAAAGATCTGGCGGACGGCAAAGAGCTTCTTTGCCGTCCGCCAGATCTTTGTCGTCTGCTTTTTGGTTGCTGATGGCAAAGAGCTTCTTTGGCGTCAGCTAGCAGACGGCAAAGAGCTGGCTGATGGCAAGTTAGCTGATTCCAGTAGTGGCTCCTCTTACCTATGCTGAATCTTGTGAAATTAATACTGCTTTGTTGAATCTTGTTATGAAAGATCAATTCGCCGGCCTTCCTAGTGAAGATGCCGCTGCTCATCTGAATAGCTTCGTTGATTTATGTGATATGCAAAAGAAAAAAGATGTCAATAATGATGTCCTTAAATTGAAGCTATTCCCTTTTTCGCTTAGAGATCGTGCTAAAGCTTGGTTTTCTTCTTTGCCTAAGAATAGTATTGATTCATGGAACAAGTGCAAAGATGCTTTTATCTCTAAGTATTTTCCTCCCGCTAAGACCATCTCTCTTAGAAACGATATTATGAACTTTAAACAACTTGATCATGAACATGTTGCACAAGCTTGGGAGAGAATGAAATTAATGATACATAATTGCCCTACTCATGGTTTGAATTTGTGGATGATCATAAAAAAATTTTATGCCGAATTGAATTTTGCTTCTAGAAATATTTTAGATTCGGCTGCGGGAGGCACTTTTATGGAAATCACTTTAGGAGATTCTACTAAACTCCTAGATAATATTATGGTTAATTATTCTCAATGGCATACTGAAAGATCTTCTAATAAAAAAGTGCATGCGATAGAAGAAATTAATGTTTTGAGTGGAAAGATGGATGAACTTATGAAATTATTTGCTACTAAGAGTGTTTCTTCTGATCATAATGATATGCCTTTGTCTACTTTGATTGAGAACAACAATGAATCTATGGATGTGAATTTTGTTGGTAGGAATAATTTTGGTAACAACGCTTATAGAGGGAATTTTAATCCTAGGCGATATCCTAGTAATCCTTCTAATAATTATGGGAATTCCTACAACAATTCTTATGGAAATTATAATAAGATGCCCTTTGAATTTGAGAATAGTGTTAAAGAGTTTATGAATTCACGAAAGAATTTTAATGCTTTGCTTGAGGAGAAATTGCTTAAAGTTGATGATTTGGCTAGAAACGTTGATAGAATTTCTCTTGAGGTTGATTCTCTAAATCTTAGATCTATTCCTCCTAAGCATGATATCAATGAGTCTTTCAAAGCCATGAGAATTTCCATAGATGAGTGCAAGGAAAGAACCGCTAGGATCCGTGCTTCCAAAAATGCCTTTATTAAAGCGTGTTCTTCCAATACCTATGAAAATCAAGATGAAGATCTAAAAGTTATTGATGTGTCCCCTATTAAATCTTTATTTTGCAATATGAATCTTGATGAAACTGAATATGATCTTCCTTTACCTAGAAGGCGTTCTAAAAATTCGGAGTATTTAGATCTTAATGATGAAATTGATGAAAGTGGGATTGAAAGAAATAAAAATCTACATGTTGCTAAACCCACTATATTGGATTTCAAGGAATTTAATTATGAAAGTTGTTCTTTAATTAATTGTATTTCCTTGTTGCCATCTGTGCTAAATTCTCCACATGCTTATAGTCAAAATAAAGCCTTCACCGAACATATTGTTGATGCCTTGATGCAATCTTATGAAGAGAAACTTGAGTTGAAAGTTTGTATCCCTAGAAAACTCTATGATGAGTGGGAACCAACTATTAAAATTAAAATTAAATATCATGAGTTTTATGCTTTGTGTGATTTGGGGGCTAGTGTCTCTACTATTCCCAAGACTTTGTGTGATTTGCTAGATTTCCGTAACTTTGATGATTGCTCTCTAAACTTGCATCTTGCGGATTCCACTATTAAGAAACCTATGGGAAGGATTAATGATGTTCTTATTGTTGCAAATAGGAATTATCTGCCCATAGATTTCATTGTTCTTGATATAGATTGCAATCCTTCATGCCCTATTATTCTTGGTAGACCTTTCCTTAGAACGGTTGGTGCGATTATTGATATGAAGGAACGGAATATTAGATTTCAATTTCCATTAAAAAAGGGCATGGAACACTTTCCTAGAAAGAAAATAAGATTACCATATGAAACTATCATGAGAGCCACTTATGGATTGCGCACCAAAGATGGCAATACCTAGATATATCCTCGCTTTTATGCGTAGCTAGGGGCGTTAAACGATAGCGCTTGTTGGGAGGCAGCCCAATTTTACTTTTATTCCTTGATTTTTGCTCCTGATTAGTAATAAATAAATTATTTAGCCTCTGTTTTTGTTGTGTTTTTTGTGCTTAATTAGTGTTTGTGCCAAGTAGAACCGTTGGGAAGACTTGGGGAAAGTCTTGTTGAACTTGCTGTAAAAAACAGAAACTTTAGCGCTCACGAGAACTGCTGTCATTTTTATTTGAAGAGTGATATTTAGTGAATTATTTTTATTTGCTTTCCAGAAATTTATTTTAGAATTTTTCGGGTTCCAGATCTTGCGCTAGCTACAGATCACTACAGACTGTTCTGTTTTGGACAGATTCTGTTTTTCGTGTGTTGTTTGCTTATTTTGATGAATCTATGGCTAGTAAAATAGTTTATAATCCATAGAGAAGTTGGAATACAGTAGGTTTAACACCAATATAAATAAATAATGAGTTCATTACAGTACTTTGAAGTGGTCTTTTGTTTTCTTTCGCTAACGGAGCTCACGAGTTTTCTGTTTTGAGTTTTGTGTTGTGAAGTTTTCAAGTTTTGGGTGAATTCTTTTGATGGATCATGGAACAAGGAGTGGCAAGAGCCTAAGCTTGGGGATGCCCATGGCACCCCCAAGATAATCCAAGGACACCAAAAATTCAAAGCTTGGGGATTCCCCGGAAGGCATCCCCTCTTTCGTCCACTTCCATCGGTAATTTACTTGGAGCTATATTTTTATTCACCAAGATGATATGTGTTTTGCTTGGAGCGTCTTGTATTATTTGTGTCTTTGTGTCTTATTATGCCACAATCATCCTTGCTGTAAACACCTTTTGAGAGAGCCATACATGAATTAAAATTTGATAGAATACTCTATGTGCTTCACTTATATCTTTTGAGCTAGATAATTTTGCACTATGTGCTTCACTTATATATTTTGAGCGTAGTAGTTTTGCTCTATGTGCTTCACTTATATCTTTTGAGATAGATAATTTTGCTCTATGTGCTTCACTTATATCTTTTGAGTGTTATAATTTTGCTCTATGTGCTTCACTTAGATCTTTTAGAGCACGGTGGTGGATTTGTTTTAAAGAAACTATTGATCTCTCATGCTTCACTTAAATTATTTTGAGAGTCTCTTAATAGCATGGTAATTTTCTTAATAATAATATGCTTGGTATTCAAGATTTGTGAAACTTTCTTTTGAGTGTGTTGAATACTAAGAAAAGATTGAAGCATGATAATTGTTTTGAGATATGGAGGTGATAATATAAAAGTCATGCTAGTTGAGTAGTTGTGAATTTAAAGAATACTTGTGTTAAAGTTTGTGATTCCCGTAGCATGCACGTATGGTGAACCGTTATGTAACGAAGTCGGAGCATGATTTATTTGTTGATTGTCTTCCTTATGAGTGGCGGTTGTGGACGAGCGATGGTCTTTTCCTACCAACCTATCCCCCTAGGAGCATGTGTGTAATACTTTGCTTTGATAACTTCTAGATTTTTGCAATAAGTATATGAGTTCTTTATGACTAATGTTGAGTCCATGGATTATACACACTCTCACCCTTCCACCTTTGCTAGCCTCTCTAATACCGTGCACCTTTCGCCGGTATCATACACCTACCATATACCTCCCTCAAAACAGCCACCATACCTACCTATTATGGCATTTCCATAGCCATTCTGAGATATATTGCCATGCAACTTTCCACCATCTAGTTCATCATGACACATTCATCATTGTCATATTGCTTAGCATGATCATGTAGTTGACATAGTATTTGTGGCAAAGCCACCGTTCATAATTTCTTCATACTTGTCACTCCTGATTCATTGCATATCCCGGTACACCGCCGAAGGCATCCATATAGAGTCATACTTTGTTTTAGAATCGAGTTGTAATCATTGAGTTGTAAATAAATAAAAGTGTGATGATCATCATTCAATAGAGCATTGTCCCAAATAAAAAAAGAGAAAGGCCAAAAAAAAGAAGGCCCAAAAAAAGAAAATAAATAAAAAGGGGCAATGCTACTATCCTTTACCACACTTGTGCTTCAAAGTAGCACCATGATATAGCGAGTCTCATATATTGTGCTTCAAAGTAGCACCATGTTCTTCATATAGAGAGTCTCATATGTTGTCACTTTCATATACTAGTGGGAATTTTTCATTATAGAACTTGGCTTGTATATTCCAATAATGGGCTTCCTCAAATTGCCCTAGGTCTTCGTGAGCAAGCAAGTTGGATGCACACCCACTAGTTTATTTTGTTGAGCTTTCATACATTTATAGCTCTAGTGCATCCGTTGCATGGCAATCCCTACTCACTCACATTGATGGTAACAGGAGGCAGGGGACACGAAGTTTTACCCAGGTTCGGGCCCTCTCGATGGAGGTAAAACCCTACGTCCTGCTTGATTAATATTGATGGTATGGGTATTACAATAGTTGATCTACCACGAGATCAGAGAGGCTAAACCCTAGAAGCTAGCCTATGGTATGATTGTTGATGTGTATGTTGTATCGACTAGCCTGGCCCTGGTTTATATAAGGCACCAGAGGCCTAGGTTAACAAGAGTCCTAGCCGAATACGCCGGTGGGGAGAAGTCCTTGTCTTGATCGCCAAGTCTTTGTGGAATCTTCCTTGTATGCGGCAGCTGTCCGAACTAGCCCATGAGTATACGGCCATGGGGGGCCTCGGCCCAATCTAATAGATTTGGAGACGACGTGGGAGTACCCCCTAGTCCAGGACACCGTCAGTAGCCCCCTGAACCGGTCTTCAAGTTAGGGATGCTCCTTGATTCTTCCGAACTATTCTTCATCTTCGGTCGTCGGTCTTGAAAACTGGTTCAACATATCTTCTTTATCTTCGATCTTGAGGATCGCTGAAATGCATTCGACGAGTTTACACGTCGGGTATCCGAGGAGCCCCTTTAAGTTTCCGGCCTTTACCAATGCCTTGTTATTTTTATGCCACACCTCGGGTTTGAAGTTGTTCCCAGGCGGCAGCGTCCTCTTGCGTCCGAGCTCCAATGCCGGACTGTATTCGAGGCATCTTTTGCAACCGAGCACCAATGCCGGTCCGCTTCCCAGCTCTAACGCCAGAATGTATCCGAGCTCCAACGCCGGACTATGTATCCGAGCTCCAACGCCGGACTGTATATCCGAGCTCCAACGCCGGACTGTATCCAAGCTCCAACGCCGGACTATATCCGAGGTGTCGTAAATCACCTTGGTTCAAAGAAGTTTGAAGGAGTTTAGCCAAGCTTAATGCCGGAAATGCCCTCTATGGAGCCAACCACTAGCGCCCGAGGTTTATGCCGGGCTGCTTCCGAGGTGGTGCACCACCCCGAATGTGGGCCGATTTTTGTGAATATTTTTTATTGGTGCAATTTATTCTCTGCCGAGATATATAGCCAGTAGTCCTCAAGGTGTGTATCGGTCTAAAACCCGAGATGCACCTGAAGGATGACGTAAGACCGCTGATCCCAGTAGCCGCTGAGACTCGGGTTGATTTGCAAAATCGGCCTGAGGATCAAGTCCAAGCTCGGCGGAATACTTCGGGACACTAAAAGCGGCATGCTCAGTCCTCGAGACTGAGGTTGGGTGCGGCCGACCAACCTGAGGATCAAAATCTCCTCGGAAACTATATTGCACATAAAATTTTCTGCATTGGACAAGCAATGCATTAGCCCCCGAAACACTGGTCGGGTGGTAACACCAGATCAGGGGATCAATGTGCCCCTTTAATATTTGTAAATAATAAGCCCGAAGCCCAGTAGCCCCCGAGCCTTAATGCGGGCACGGGTGGCCGAATTAAGGATCAATATCCATAGTAAAATCAGAAATTATGTGTAATGACTCTATGTATCCAAGTACTTTACCCCATTAATGCTTGGATCCGCATTGTACAAAACTTTGTTGACCGACCATCGGCTTCCACCTCCTCGGCCAGTAGCCGAGGAGTGTTTGTCCTACTTTATAAAGCCTTTATGAGGGCAAAGATTTACAACAAACAAGGCAATCTGGCCATACGGTTTTATAAACAAAGGTACGCAGAGAGTTATATTACTGTTTAACAGAAGAAATGTCTTCCAAAGAAAATAGTCCCGCTATCGGTTCCTTTCTTTGGGTTGTCATGCTAGGCATGATCATTAAACCTCAGTTCTAATGTAAGAGAAAAATGTTGAGGATTTAGTTTGGGAGGCCAGTTAATAGCCCCCGGTAGTGTTTGGCGACAGTCGGGGTCAAGCCGTAAACATTTCGGCCAATGTTATGAACGGCCCATCATTTAACATAGTCATCGGATCGCTGACCAGTTTACGCTTATTCTGAAAGTCAGTTTTCGGCTTTCTCCACTGAGGTGCTTAACCATGTGAGCTGGAAGCACAATCGCAGTGGTTCTCCCTTTGCACGCCTAGCCGAACAAAATGGAATGTAGGAAGCAAGTGCAGGAGCCGGGCAACCCAACTATTGACCGAAGACACAATTCGAAACCGATGCATATATAGCAATATCTGAGAATGTTTTTGCCGAATCCCTAAAGGTGTCCGGCGTTGCACTGCGAGACTAATGCTGGAAAATCACAAATAGTTTAAAAGTGCCAAAAAGCTTGGAAAACCAAGAAACGTCAGTAAAAACATGACGTCCGAACAATATCAAGTGTTCGGTGCCAATCCGAAAGTTGTCCTTAGAAAAAAGAAGTGCTTCTATCGTGCTTTAACATGATACATCCTATCTCAAGACTTCGAGCGCGTCAGCCTACGGCTTCAACCTCCTATCCCGAGGGCGGAGTGCTTCTCATCAGGCCAGTTTAGCAAACTAAACTCTAGCGGCTTTGAGAGAGAAATTAGGCTCCCCGGCTAGTGACCGCACACTCGTGTCGAAAAAAGGAGTGATCAATAATAATAATAAAACCTTGCAACGACTAAGAATAAGAACACTTATTATAAAACGGCTCAAATAAACTTAAGAGCCCCCAAGTGACTTGGGTAGAAGAATGATTGCATGTATCAAAGTACTTATATCATATCTATGTTCAACCGAACTTTAAACGCGTCTTAACCGACCGTCAGCTTCTCCCTCTTCGGTCAAGGACCGAAAAGTGTTATGTACTCCATCGGTCGAGAATATCGATGGTGTTTCCAATAACCAGGCAATCAGGCCATAAGGCTGTAACAGACAAAGCGCGCTCAGGGAACTTATGCTATATTACCGTGAAGTGTAAGAAGCATCTTCGAAGAAAATAGTACCCCCACCGATACCTTTCTTCGGTGCTCATTGTTATTATGAGACTTGTGCAATAGATTTTTTGTACTCATGAGTTCCGTTGTGTGCCGACCATCATTGAAAACTATAAGAGCGCTAGCTTTCGGCTTCACCCAGTCTGAGGTCTGGCTCGGGCGACCCGATCGTGACAATCGCAGAGGTGCTCCCTTTACTCCCTAGCCGAACAATCGGGAACATAGGGGTAAACACAGGAGCGAGGCAACCCAGCTTGCAAATCGCTTAAGTCAATATGATGCATATTGTGGCGTAATACACGAACAAGGAACGAAGCCGTACAAGTATAATCATATGCAAGTGGAAAAGCTTCATGAAGGAAGCCCCCAAATGAATTGGGTATTTGAATTTATGCGTCACAAACAAAGTTTGGATGAGGAAATTTTTTTACAAGCAACTTTTTTCCAAAAAAGTATAATGCTTGGTCGAACCGAACACAAGTTAGAAATTAAAGCTTTGAGCATGAAAGCGACTTAGCTGGTTAATGTGTTCAGTATTGATGACGCGGTCCGAGCTTGATGCGGGGCAAGGTTCCATCCCCCAAGCTGGTCCCGAGGTGGCGGAGCGGAGAGCTCGACACGCCGAAGTGGTGACATAGCACGGTCAATGCAGACCGGCAGAGTGACGCCGAAGTCGCCGGATCATTTTCCTATGCACAAAAAATAGTGCAAACCGGAGATAATAGTAATAATGATAATTAAAAAAAGTTGCATAATAAATAATTTATGCAAATTAAGTGAGGAATAGAAGAGATATGGCATGGCGCCGAAGTCAATGTCGATGCAGGGTGTCGGCGTGATGTAGTAAAGGCGTGGCAAAGCCTGAATTCACAGGTCAGTCCGAGCTCCGGACGCGGCGTTCGCCGGACTATGTACGGAAACTGATCGAACCACCACGCGACCGTCGTTAATGCGGTCACCATCTGATAGACCTGTGTACATATCATGGACAAACCAGAGTAATAATTCCTTGGGAAAATGAACCCAAACAAGCAAAAACTACTTGGATTAATAGCACCTGGTTTGTTTGTTGTAGCAATCCGAAGGAAGGTGATTCCCAAAATTGGGACTCGCTCCGCACACCCATTGCCTGATGGGCGATAAAACAATGGCATGGCAATGCTGGTAAAGGTTGACTCGTCGAGGTAAAGCCCCCGGCCCAGCTAACGTGACGGAGCTGGTCGGCTAGTGACGCCGAAGTGTCCGGAGTAGGTTGATGAAGAGATGGCGAAGCCCCCGGTCCAGCCGAGATGTCGGAGCCTCGACGTCAGCCGATGAGTCGAAGTAGGTCGGCGTGATGGACACCGGCTTGAAGAAGCAATAGTGCAGCCCTGTCAATGCAGATCGTGACGTCGTCGATGCCGGCTTGATGAAGCGACCGTGCGGCGATGCCGGTATGCCCGCTCCGTGTAATCCGTGGGGCGGCGATGTTGATGATAATTTATCCTTCGCGATGCCGGACTCTTGTTCGGCTTGCCGAGATGATGATCCGAACAAGTTGAGCTCGGCTAAAGTGACGACGTGTCTAGCACAAGTCGGCAGCCGTGGAGTAATATTGCCGAACTGGTTTGACACCAGCATGATGTTGAAGATCATGTTCAAAAGATTTTAAAGTTAGTGGGATGTGTTCGGGAACAAAACACAATACCCCATACAAAACTTCCTTTAAAAGGGATGTCCGAAATCCCATTCATAAAAAAAGATGAACTCGGGTCAGATTCGTTTTCGCGCAGAAAACAGATCCGAAAAGTGATGCACTAATCGGAAGGTTCCCGGAGTTTGGACGGTCGGATCGAGCTGAAATTTTGATAGGTGGTAGATATAGGAATTCCGCAGCAGATCAACGGTTGGATCTTCCAAAGGACGTCCGAGCTAGAAGCTGGACCACGCCCTAAACTCATCCAAATTCCCATCCGGATTTGACAGGGCTCCGGTATATCATGGATTGCCAGAGATTCCTCCATCGGAACTCGATGAAATTTTCAAGGGTTGTTATAGACTCAATTCCGCACAATTCCACCAAAGCGATCGTCAAAGCGATACTCGAGGAGGTGGTGGCGGCAGATACGAGTTCGCTGTCCAAAAAAACAGCGCGTAAGCCAAAGGCGTACTATACACCTACAGTGCTTCAGGATATTTTGTGGTGCATCTCACATGATTGGTGATAATAAACTGTGTGCGATCTACTTGATTTTTCATCTTGATTTGAATTACATAATGGGGTCACAGCGGCAATGGACAGTGTTTGAATTGCTAGACCTATTATCTGTAGTGAACATGCAACTATATGTGTGTCCTAAAGGAATTGGAAATATTTAGGGTTCGTTTGAACATTCCATACATTAAATTGGTTTTCTAGCCATTTCACATGCACAATTCAAAATTAAACTACATGCAGATGCGCCGGTGCACCAACATGGGTTGTAAAATCATATATGTGTCCATGGGTTTATGCTTATGTCCCATGGAAGAAATGGGATGAAACTCGAACACCATGGCACCCTGGCTCTCCGGCAAACATCGACATATATACTTGCTTTTGTAATTCTAGTAAATCCAAAATTCGTCCAAAATTCATGAAATTTGGAATACTATCATGGAGCAGCATCAACATGTCATGGTAAAAAATTTGTCCCATTTGAGGCAGGTTATAAGCTTCTCATAAACCAGAGCTTCTCACAACAAGTGTGATGGTTTCAGTAGGGAACGTTTCACCTTTCTGGACGAAACGATATCAGTTGCCTCTTCTCGATTTCAAATTTTTTCCTAGTGTCAACATAGAACAACAGGAGTGTTGTCTTAATTTTTGGGATTTTTTGGGGTTTGCTTGGACATTTTAATACATTAACCGAGTTTTCAATGCATTCATGTGCATAATTCAAATTTGAACTACATGCACATGCTCTAATGCATATAAATTGGTTAAAAATTCAAATATGTGTCCTTGTTTGCATGCTTAGATACCTGGTTTTTAAATTCTAGTAAATCCAAAACTCGTCTAAAATTCATGAAACTTGGCATGCTATCATGGAGCGGCATCAACATGTCGTGGTAAAAAATTTGTCCCATTTGGGGTAGGTTTGGGTATATGCTTCTCACAAACCACAACTTCTCACAACAAGAATGATGGTTTCGATAGGGAACGTCCCACATCTGGGGACAAAATGGTATCCATTGCCTCTTATTGCTTTCAAAAACTTTCTCGTGTCAACATAGAACAACATGATTATTGTGTCAATTTTTGTGATTATTCGTGGTTCGTTTGGACATTTTTATGCATTAAGTGAGTTTTTAATGCATTTATGTGAATAATACAAATTTAAACTACATGCACATACCCTGGTGCATATAAATTGGTTGAAAAATCAAATATGTGCCCTTGAGTGCATGCTTAGGTCCCATGCAAGAAATGGGAATGAATTTCAAACACCAGGGCACCGTTGATTGCTGGCAAAACGTTGAGATACTTGGTTTTAAAGTTCTAGTAAATCCAAAACTCATCTGAAATTCATGAAACTTGGCATGCTATCATGGAGCAGCATCAAATGTCGTGGTAAAATTTTTGTCCCATTTGTGGCAGGTTTGGGTATATGCTTCTTACACACCAGAGCTTCTCACAACAAGCATGATGGTTTCAGTAGGGAACGTCCCACCTTTGGGGACAAAATGATATCCATTGCCTCTTATTGCTTTCAAAAAATTTCTTGTGTCAACACAGAACAACGTGAGTGTTGTGTCAATTTTTGTGATTTTTCGGGGTTCGTTTGGACATTTTATGCATTAACTGAGTTTGCAATGCAATTATGTGCATAATTCAAATTTGTACTACATGCACATGCTCCAGTGCATATAAATTGGTTGAAAATTTAAATCTATGTCCTTAGGTGCATGCGTAGGTCCCATGCAAGAAATGGGAATGAATTTCAAACACCACGGCACCATTGATTGCCGGCAAAATGTTGAGATGCCTGATTTTTGAATTCTAGTAAATCCAAAACTCGTCTAAAATTCATGAAACTTGGCATGCTATCATGGAGCGGCATCAACATGTCGTGGTAAAAAATTTGTCCCATTTGGGGCAAGTTTGGCTATATGCTTCTCATAAATCAAAGTTTCTCAGAACAAGCATGATGGTTTCGGTAGAGAACGTCCCACCTTCGGGGACGAAACGATATCCATTGCCTCTTATTGCTTTCAAAAAATTTCTCATGTCAACATAGAACAACAGGAGCGTTGTGTCAATTTTTGTGATTTTTGAGGGTTCGTTTGGACATTTTTATGCATTAACTGAGTTTTCAATGCATTTATGTGCATGATTCAAATTTTAAATACATGCACAAACTCTAGTGCATATAAATTGGTTGAAAATCAAATCTGTGTCCTTGGGTGCATGCTTAGGTCCCATGCAAGAAATGGGAATGAATTTCAAACACCAGAGCACAGTTGATTGCTGGCAAAACTTTGAGATACTTTATTTTTAAATTCTAGTAAATCCAAAACTCGTCTGAAATTCATGAAAGTTGGCATGCTATCATGGAATGGCACCCGACATGTTGTGGTATTTTTCGTGTCCATTTTGAGAGAAGGCGCACTCGAATAATGACAGCCAACGAAGGCATTTTGAAAAAATAGCTGCCACTTTAATATCTCAAACGTTTGTATAATTCAAACCATGTGTGTTCTGTTAACTATTCAAATGATGCCACATGTATTGGTTTTAATGGCTGTAGGAGGTGCCGTGCACACAGCTGCTTGACCTTGACTGAATGGGAGGCGTGCGAGCGCAGTCCGATGCGCAGGCTGACCGAGAGGCGTGCAAGCTGTCCTTGAATGTGCAGCCTGACCGGGAAGCGTGCGAGATGTACGCTAGGAGGGCTCATTGGGAAGCGAGCCCTTCGACTTCCATGGCCACCCACCTTCCTCTCCGTGTGTGCGCCCCCCTCAGCGGCATGAGACACTAGTGTCGACAACGGCGTCCCAGAGGACGACAACGACGGCGTGGCATGCCGCCTCTGCCGCCGCCGGAAATAGCTTTTTCTTGGGTTTAATATTGTATCTCTATCATATGAATATAAATCCGCAGTATGACTGAATGAAAGATATGGTTTTATCGAACTTGTGTTTTTCTCTCTTAATGTACAGACTTATCAAACGAGTTTCTTTTGAAGAAAACGTCAATGGTTTGTAAATATAAAACACTCATCGCAAACGTTTTAGTTACAACACCCATATGTAAACCGGGAGCTTCTCCAGGAAGCCAAGGGAAAATGTGCCGAGCAGGATTTTTGCGGCTCTTGATCGCAAACGTTTTAGATAGAACACCGTATGCAAAGTGAGAGGAGGATTTGTGCATCTCTTCAATGCAAACGGTTCTTTTGGATGACCCCATGTGCAACCACTTACAAACAATTTGGTAAGATTTGCATCTGTCATATTGGGTATGTTACCATTTGTCAAACTGGAAAGATTGACATTTGTTGATCTAGTAACACTGCCATTTGTCAACCTTGTAACACTGCGATTTGTCAAAATATGAAACTAAAATTTACCGGCAGTATCTAATTTTTGCAACTAAAATTCAGTAATTAAGCATAGATTTCATTTATAGATTAAGCAGTCGTTCTTAATTTATATAAACAGTTCAACTTGACAGCTGAACCGACCAAAATTTTCCCCAATTGTTGCCAACCACGTACTGAAATAGCTAGTTTTAAGTATGTTGTATAGTTCCACCACATCTATAGTCAGATGAACTGAACAAAATAGCCCCTAAATACTACTACTGTGGAGGGGCTTTGTACTACTTCCGGCTGCCTCTCCTCTGCCGAGCACTCTCAGTAAGAGGCGGAGGAGGAGGAGCCTACCGACAAGCTGGGCAACCGCAATACGGTGCCTGCCGCTGTTGCAGCTTCAGCGACGCTCACCTCGAACGCCCTCTGGCGCTCCAAACGACCCGTCTTGAAGCGGTGGTTCTCCTCATAGATCTCCTGATTCCTTGCCTCTGAGGCGGCGTGTGCCGCGGCCATGGCGGCGGTAAGGCTCTTTGCGTGCTTGACGAGGCGCTCCTCCTCCTCCCGCAGGAACTCGGTGTAGCACGCAAGGTCGCTGACGCACGTGCGGGAATCCACCTATGCCTCCCGCCTTCGGGCAGCGGTGGCAAAGTGCATGATGACCTCAACGGTTGACGGTGGGCTGGTGGCCACGGCGGCCGATGATGGGGTAGCGGCCAAGACCACCACCTCCCGCCTTCGGGCCATGATGGCGGAGCGGGTGATGGCCACGGTGGCCGGCAGTGGGGTGGAGGCCACGACGGCCACCTCCCGCCTTCGGGCTGCGGCGGCGGAGCGGGCGATGGCCTTGGCTTTCGACGGTGGTGTGGCGGCAACGGCGGCCGGCAACAGCTGCCGACGGGCAGCAGCAACGGAGCATGTGGTGGGTGTTCCGCGCACACTCAACACGGACGCCACGCTGACTACACTAGGGACTGCACCGCCGCCGTGGTGTAGCCTCCCAGCTGGAGCTGTCCTCTGATGACGGTGGAGTGTTTGAGTGACGACGATGGACCGGTGCCATTGGCGATTGTGGGAGAAGCGGATGATATAAGCTACAGGGAGGGAGGGGAAAATGCGGCGCGGCACTCGCCGGCCGTGAGTGTTTTTATAGCAGGCCGGTAAGCATTGGGATTTTGGGGGATTTCACCAAGTTAGGCTTGAAGCTTGCGCGGGAACCTGCGAGGTTGCACGGGAACGGGCTCACCAATGATTCATTGGCGCCACCGTTTGGCCAAAAGAACGCCCCCGCACGCTACACAAGCTTGTGTTGTAAGTCGTTTGCTGCAGCGGGGTGACAAGATGTGCGAGAGGAGGACGAAAGGCCATGTACACATACGGTTAATAAAAAATGTTTGTGATATAATAAAATATGAATGCATGTCGACAAAGATTATATAGTTTGATTCATATTTGAACATAGTTTCCAATTATATAATTTTTATAACATGCATTAACATTTTGTTGCTTAAATTTGAGGGAAAAGTATGGCGCAAAATATAAAGGGGGCTATAGACTAGACGGAGGTGGTAGCACATGGCCGCTCTCTACGCAGCGACGCAATTGTCGGTCGGCTTGCAGGCGACCATTTCCTGCGCGATCAACTGCTCTATGTGTGCGGTTGCTTGCGGTTCAGGCTGCCACGACACGCTCTGCTCGCGTCCCGCCGTGCGCGCTCTGCTCTCGCGTCCCTCTGGGTGCTCTACCCTCGTCCCTCCACGCACGCTGCCAGTGTTTGGGGCCCGCACACGATCACGCACGTTCGTGTGCATGCAGTTGCGCCGGGCGCGGCGCGATGATGCAGTTACCCGCTGCAAAAACTGCCATGCGAACGCGCCAAGATTCCACGCCGCCCGGCCCCTTTTATTCCTGAGGCTATTTACCTCCATCTCTTGTCTCACATGACACAATAAGCACAACCACGAGGACACATACAAAGAGGACATCTCGTGGTTCCAATGGCACTCCCAGCAGGCGGCGACAACAACGGTGGGCAGTTCACCATGCAACATGTCGTGGACACCCACGTGAGGGGGGAAGGCTCTCTCGGTGGTGTACACGAATGATCCGGCCTCGGTGGAGAGCTCCATCCAAACTATGGAGCAGTTTGTTGCCGAGGACTAATACCAAGTGGTCGGCTTCGACCTCGAGTACACCATGGGTCATGTCGGCCACGATCAGAAGGTTGTCATCGCCCAGTTGTGCGTGTGACATGATGTCCTCCTCTACCACTACCACCTGGCCACAAGGCCTTCCGAGCGTTTCTCCAGGTTTATCAACAGCTCCGACTACTGTTTCGCTACGGTGGACACCACCAATGATCTAAAAGAGCTCAAGGTTTCGGGCTTGAAATGCCCGAATCTTGTCAACATCCAGCGCCACTACAAGGTCTGGGGTAGCGACAAAAACAAACTGAACTCCCTGGTTGACCTTGCCTCAGCCATCATCGACCCCTGCTACATGAAGATGAAAAATGAGAGCAATAAGGACAAGAATGCCTGGCACAATGTGTGGCATGAGAGACTGGATGAACAACATGTCAAGTACGCGGCCGTGGACGCGTACACAAGCTACGAGATGTACAGGCGGATCATTGACATGAGGAACTGTCTTCTTCATGCCCCAGACGAGGGATCGAGCCACAGAGAAGTGGCGGGAGCATCACAAGGAGTAGATGACTAGATGATCGTTTCTCCTACTTTAGAATGCATGCAATTGTTTATTGAGGTGTGTGTGCGAATAATCTGTATAGTCACTTATATGTATATACATATACACATGTTATTCTACTATGGACAGAGCAAATCACACGGCTTATTAGCAGCAACGGTCTCTGTTATTATTGGTCATCGCACACATTTCTGATTACGGACCTGTTTGCCGCGTATCACACACATCTTGTAAAGTTGAACCGTTTCCATTGTGTTGCCTAATCACACACGGTTCATCATGGTGAACCGTATGTTGTATATCGCACACGCCTTCATCTGGCTGCCCATTTCTTTTGTTCCCCCTCATCCCAAACAGTTAAATGAACTGAACCGTATGCCCTGCATCAGACACGCAACTAAAATCTGAACCGTGTTTGATGCATCCATCATCGCAAACATTTTGCATCTTTTTGATGGTTTTTTACACCACCGTTTGCGATTATGGCATCACACACAGTTTCGTCGAAGGATCTCTGATCGTAGTGTCGCGTTTGGACCATCCTGCAGTAGTGCTACCTTAGAGAGACTGGAAGACAGAGGGAGGTGGAGAGGAGTGGATACCACTTCTGTTCCATGCGCTGTCCAGCTAGAAACATCATGAAAAAACAAATATTTTGGCTTAAAAATAGGCGCTAGGATGAGACAACTAAGCAAATTATGCCGAAGAAGCAAAATGATAGACACCAAAATCAACCTTGGAAAGAAAGAAAAAATGTCACTCTAGGATTTCAAGAGCGCTCTGGGTTGATTGAGTATATGCATGGTCACTATAAAAAACACTCCTGATGCACAAATAACACAACAGGGAAACAACAAAAAGAGTGAGCATGCCCTCACAAGCAAGACCGGCTAGGAAATCGCAATGCACGACAAGAAGATGATGGGCCATAGGAGATAGTTTCAACCCCGACGTATAAGGGTAAAAAATAGAGTTTGCTAGCCTGGTGAGAGCTAGGTTGGACTGACTGATTGACTAGCTCCCCGCCTTTCGCAGGTTACAACTTTTGTTATCTACAACAACAAGCTAAACGAAACGCCATACAGATGGTAAGAATGGTTGTTGGATCACGCATGCAGGTCCTAGATGATGAACCGCCACCGCATTGGTATGCACTTTATCTGAAAAGGCCACACTGGAGACACCTGCCGACAGCCACTTCTCCCCCCGCCCTTGTTATCCGATGAGAATTAAAAGAGGATGTACTGCCTAGATCATCTCTCTTTTGAGTGTGCCAGGTCAGCCAGACACCATCGACCCATCCGAACAGCTCGGTCGACCCAAATTTGGGTGCTGATGGTTGTAATAGCTAGCCATTACCATGGCATGTGCATCTGTGAGGATAGTTGGCCTCATGTATACAGAATTATGTAATTTATTGATCCAAAATCTCCTTTCATGCTCGAATAGAAATGAGGCCGCATCTACCCCTTATTTGTCTTTTAACCGATAGAATCTAGATATTCTAACAACATGCTAAAAGTGTGTCTACCTCTAAATGACGCTATTTGAAATGACAATGTTGTGTTACTACTGTCTACAGTATATTGGTTCTAATACGATGCAAAATGATGTTGTTTGGAAAGACAAAGGTACTAGTGTTATTCCAAGTGTGATGTATTGGTCAGACAGGTCCTACCTACCTCAGAGAGAGTAGAAGAACGAGGGTGGTGGAGTGGAGTGGACACCATTTTTGTTCCTTGCACTGTCCAGCTAGAAAATAACATCACAAAACAAAACTTTTGCCTCCAAAAATAGGCACTAGCATGAGACAACTAAGCAAATGATGAACGAAGAAGCAAAAGGATAGACACTGAAACCAAACTTAGAATGAAAGAATCAAATGTCACTCTAGGATTCCAACACTGCTCTGGGTTGATTGGTCATGCATGGTGGTAACAATGGTTGTTGGAACATGCATGCAAGTCCTAGACAACGAACCATTGAGGCATCATATGCACTTCATCTGAAACTGCCATGCTAGAGACACCCGCCGGCCGCCACTCCTCGATCCGCCCATCGCCTCCTCGCCATTCGGAGAGAATTAAAAGAGGATGTCCTTCCTAGACCATCTCTTTTTTTGACTGTGCCAGGGCGTCCGGACACCGCCGACCCATTCGGAGAGAATTAAAAGAGGAGGCCGTGCCTAGTTCTTTTTATAAGAATGCACAACTATATACAGAATAAATGCCTACATATGATTGATGAATTGGTGATATTGTGTATGGCTCTTGGTTGTTACTGTTGCATGATGAATGTCATCCAAATATCCATCGCTACTCCATGCATATGCTTTGCTCATATTGTCTTGCTACTTGTAAACTACGTTGGGATTTTCTCGGAAGAGGAAGGGCGGAGCATTACGGTAGAGATACGTATTTCGCTCAGTAAGAACCATGGTTCGAACCAAATAGGAGAATCACACAAATCCTAGTGAACAGCACCTACAAACACAAAACCAAATACTTGCGCCCATTGCAGGCAAGAGGGTTGTCAATCCCCTTGAAACTTGTTACTTGCAAGGATTAAATCTTGTATAGGTAGACAGCTAAATTGCAAAACAAAATAAATGTTAATAAATTGCAGCGAGGTATTTTATTTTGTAATATGATTATAGTAGCCCTAGGGGCCATAGTGTTCTCTAGAGGCTTGTCTCTCGAGACAATATCATACATTGGGTAGACAAATTACTGTTGGGCAATTGATAGAAAAGCGCATATTGATGATGTTATTCATGGCAATGATCATGCATATAGGCATCACTACCGTGATAAGTAGACCAACTCCTGCGTGCATCTACTACTATTACTCCACCAATCGACCGCTATCTAGCATGCATCTATGGTATTAAGTTCATGACAAACAGAGTAATGCCTTAAGTAAGATGACATGATGTAGACAAAGTAAACTCAAGCAATATGAATAAACCCCATCGTTTTATCCTTAGTAGCAACAATACAATACGTGCCTCGCTAGCCCTTCTGTCATGAGCTGAGGACACTGCAAGATTGAACCCACTACAAAGCACTTGTCCCACCAAAGATAAATCAATCTTGTTGTCCAAACCAAACGGATAGACCAGAGAGAAATACAGAGCTATCATAATAATGCATAATAAGGTTCAAAAAAGACTTAGTTACTTTCAATGAATAATCTGATCATAAACCCACCATTCATGGATCCCAACAAACACACCGCAAAAGAAGATTACATCGGATAGAACACCAGGAAGATCAAGGAGAACATTGTATTGGAGATAAAATAGAGAGAAGAAGCCATCTAGCTACTAGCTATGGACCCACAGGTATGTGGTGAAATACTCACGCATCATCGGAAGGCAGCAAGGATGATGAACAAGCCCTCCGTCAGAGTACTGAAAAGGGCCTCTAAATGGGATCATGGAAGAACAGAAGCCTGCGGAGGCATAAAAAGTGTTTTGGGTGGATCTTTGGGGGTTTCCCGATATTAGAAGTGGAATTAGGTCAGACAGAGCACATGGGGCCCACAAGGTAATAGGGCAAGCCCTGCCCCCTTCGGCACAGCCTGTTACCTTGCCGTCTCCGCGTTTGTCACCGGGCTCCTCCCAGAGCTTCTAGGGTCTCCTTTGTCCAGAAAAAAATCATCAAAAACTTTCGTAGCTCCTTGACTCTGTTTGGTACTAATTTTCCAAAAAAAAACAAGTCGAAAACACAACTGGCACAGGCACTGGATTACTAGGTTAGTTCCCAAAAAATGATATGAAATAGCATAAAATGCATATAAAGTATCCATGATTGATAATATAATAGCATGAAATAGTCAAATTATAGATATGTTGGAGACATATCATGTCTTTGCTAAGTTACTACTATTGTTATGTTGTTACTGCTGCTATCAAAACTATCATATTTTTGTGCTACTAATTTTTCTACTGGGAAACTACTTTTCAGGTGTGGTTGAATTGACAACTCAACTGCTAAGGCTTATAATTATTCTTTGCCTCCCCTTGTGTCGAATCCATAAATTTGGGTGAAATGCTACCTTCGAAGACTGTCGTGATACCCTATACTTGTGGGTTATCAATCGTGCATGTAACGAAGTTTAGTTTGGGCATCGAGATGTTTTATTTAGTATTGTGTGTCATCCACCCTGTAAAGTTAACCTAGAGAACTTGAATAATCATACTTGATGATGAACGTTGGTAGCTATGGTTTGTTTGGAAACCTTAGAAGCCACGTAAAATAAAATCTTATATGTACCGATTAGAGGTGTATCACTTGGTTTTATAGGATGTGCATATGATGTGGTATAGCCTTCGTCATATTAATGAGATTATGTATGAGATGACTATATGATGTAACTAATGTGACCTGTGTGTCATGATTCGACAAGATTACGGTGACTATTACGATGGGTTTCATGAAAAAGTATGACAATGGACTAGATAGCTCAAGATTGGGATTTGCTCCTCTGGAGATGGAGAGATGTCTCTGGGGGGCTCTCGGTGTTACAGTATCCATTATCGTCTAGCTAGACACTACGTGATTTGATCACAGGGATGCCAAAACATGGGAAGGAAAAGAGAACACATTCGGTAACGAGGAAACTGGCATAGTGAACAAGTTGATTCACGGGGACGCCAATAAATCTCACCTCGGGTTTTCGTAAAATATTGAGAAGCAACAAGAATAGCACATGGTAGGTTCACTCGAATAGCCATTCGTGTGGGCATAGTAGTCAATATGGATGTCCACGGTTCAACAATTGGTCATTGATCAGAAACAGTTCCGGTCATGTCTATATTTCACCAAACCTACAGGGTCACACGAACTTAAGGGGCATCTATCTTTTGCATACTATGAGATTAGGAGCTTGCGAGAAAGTCACCAGAATAGTTTTGGAGACGATGAAAATATTTCGGAGAAAAAGTACGAAAGTGTTTCAAAGTAAACGGAAAATTTCCGGAGAAAACCAAAAATTCCATCAAGCCGAAAATATTTTGGAGTGCGTCTGGAATTTTCTAGAGGGTTCTGCTACTTGAGAGCCGTGTTGGGGTTTTCCAGAAGATGAGAGGAGAGGCAGCACACTAGAGATAGTATTTGCCTCTGTGAGAACCAAGGTTTATCGAACAAATAGGGCTATCATGCAAAGCCTCATGAACAACACCTGCACACACAAAAGCAAATACTTGCACCCAACACGGGCAAGAGGGTTGTTAATCCCCTTCAACTCATTAAGTGCAAGGATCAAATCTCGAAGTGGTAGATAGATAAATTGCAAAACAAAATAAAAGAAGTAAAATTGTATAAAATATATTTTGATTCTTTATATATGATTAAAGTAGACCCGAGGGGCATAGTTTTCATTGGAGGCTTCTCTCTTGAACGCATAACATATGGTGGGTAAACAAATTACTATAGGGCAATTGATAGAAAAGTGCATAGTTATGGCGATATTCAAGTCAATGGTCATGTATATAGGCACCACATCCGTGACAAGTAGTACAACTCCTGCCTGCATCTACTACTATTACTCCAACCATCGACCGCTATCTAGCATGCATCTAGGGTATTAAGTTAATAAAAAATAGAGTAACGCCTTAAGCAAGATGACATGATGTAGACAAAGTAAAGTCAACTAATGTGAATAAACCCCATCGGTTTACCCTTAATGGCAAAAATACAAATACGTGTCTTCTCCCCTTCTGTCACTTGGACATAGAGCACCGCAAGATTCAATCCATCACAAGGCACCTCTCTCACTGAACATAAATAATTCTAGTTGGTCAAACCAAACAGATACATCAGAGAGAAATACAAAGCTATAACAATCATGCATAATAAAGTTGAGAAAATACTCAATTACTTCACATGAATGGTCATACCATAAACCGACAATTCATGGTATTGAAGTTCAAAGAGAGGGAAGAAGCCATCTAGCTACTATCTATGGACCCGTAGGTCTGTAATAAACTACTCACGCATCACTGGAAGCAGCAAGGATGATGTAGAAGCCCTCCATGATTGATTCTCCCGCCGGCAGATGATACGTCCATTTTACATCATGTTTTCCTACTGTTATTTATAGTGTTTTTAATCAATATAACACTTTATGGAGAAATTCTAATGCCTTTTCTCTCTTAATATGCAAGATTTACATGAAGAGGCAGATTGCCGACAGCTGGAATTCTGGACCTGAAAAAGCTATGTCAGAGATACCTATTCTACACATCTCCAAATGAGCTGAAATTTCACGAAGATTTATTTTGGAATAAATAAAAAATATTGGAGAAAATAAATACCAGAGGGGGCCACCTGAAGGAAATACGCCCTAGAGGCGATAATAAAGTTGTTATGTATATTTCCTTATATCATGATAAATGTTTATTATTCATGCTAGAATTGTATTAACCAGAAACTTAGTACATGTATGAATACATAGACAAAACTGAGTGTCCCTAGTATGCCCATACTAGACTAGCTCGTTAATCAAAGATGGTTAAGTTTCCTAACCATAGACATGTGTTGTCATTTGATAAACGGGATCACATCATTAGAGAATGATGTGATGGACAAGACCCATCCGTTAGCTTAGCATTATGATCGTTTAGTTTTATTTCTATTGCTTTCTTCATGACTTATGCATGTTCCTCTAACTATGAGATTATGCAACTCCCGAATACAGGAGGAACACCTTGTGTGCTATCAAACATCACAACATAACTGGGTGATTATAAAGATGCTCTACAGGTGTCTCTGATGGTGTTTGTTGAGTTCTCATAGATCTAGATTAGGATTTGTCACTCCATGTATTGGAGAGGTATCTTCGGCCCCTCTCGGTAATGTACATCACTATGAGCCTTGCAAGAAATGTGACTAATGAGTTAGTTACGGGATGATGCATTACGGAACAGGTAAAGAGACTTGCCAGTGACGAGATTGAACTAGGTATGAAGATAGCGACAATCGAATCTCGGGCAAGTAACATACCGATGACAAAGGGAACAACGTATGTTGTTATGCGGTTTACCAATAAAGATCTTCGTAGAATATGTAAGAGCCAATATGAGCACCCAGGTACCGCTATTGGTTATTGACCGGAGATGTGTCTCCGTCATGTCTACATAGTTCTCAAACCCGTAGGGTCCGCATGCTTAACGTTCGATGACAATTTCTCTTATGAGTTATGTTATTTGATGATCCGAAGTTTCTTCGGAGTCCTAGATAAGATCACGGACATGACGAGGAGTTTCGGAATGGTCGAGACGTAAATATTGATATATTGGCAGGTTATGTTTGGACACCAGAATGGTTTCGGAAAGGTTCAGACATTTTCCAGAGTACCGGGGGGTTACCGGAACCCCCCCCCCCCTAGGGGGTTAATGGGCCTTCATGGGCCCTAGTGGACAGAGGAGGTGGTGGCCAGGTGGAGGTGCCCCCCCTCCAAGCCCAAACCAAAATGGACTAGGGTTGGGGGGCGTCCCCCCTTTCCTTCTTCTCCTCCACCTCTTTCCCCTTCCCCCCGTCTCCGAAAAGGAAAGGAGGAGCCAAATCCTACTTGGACCGGTAGTCCAAGTAGGACTCCCCCCTTGGCGCGCCCCCCCTTGGGCCAGCCACCTCTCCTCCCCCCTTTATATACCTGGGAGGGGGCACCCCAAAGACAGACCAAGTCTTCTATTAGCCGTGTGCGGTGCCCCCCTCCACAGTTACATACCTCGGTCATATCGGTGTAGTGCTTAGGCGAAGCCCTGCGCCGGTAACTTCATCATCACCGTCAACATGTTGCCATGCTGACGAAACTCTCCCTCGTCCTCAATTGGATCAAGAACTTGAGGGACGTCATCGACCTGAACGTGTGCTGAACACGGAGGTGCCATACGTTTGGTGCTAGGATCGGTTGAACCGTGAAGACGTTCGACTACATCAACCGCGTAACTAAACACTTCTGCTTTCGGTCTACGAGGGTACATGTACACACTCTCCCCTCTCGTTGCTATGCATTTCCTGGATAGATCTTGCGTGATCGTAGGAAATTATTTGAAATACTGCGTTCCCCAAGAGTGGCATCCGAGCCAGGTCTATGCGTAGATGTTATATGCATGAGTAGAACACAATGAGTTGTGGGTGATAATAGGCATATTGCTTACTAGCAACTTCTTACTTTGATTTGGTGATATTGTTGGATGAAGCGGCCCAGACCGACATTACATGACCGCGTTCATGAGACTGGTTCTACCGACATGCTTTGCACACAGGTGGCTGGCGGGTGTTTGTTTCTCCAACTTTAGTTCAATCGAGTTTGACTACGCCCATTCCTTGTTGAAGGTTAAAACAACACACTTGACGAAAAATCGTTGTGGTTTTGATTCGTGCTACCTCTTGAGCACTATGTTGGTTTCCCCCGAAGAGGAAGGGATGATGCAGCAAAGTAGCATAAGTATTTCCCTCAGTTTTTCAGAACCAAGGTATCAATCCATTAGGAGGCTACACGTGAGTCCTTACCTACACAAAACAAATAAATCCTCGCAACCAACGCGATAAGGGGTTGTCAATCCCTACACGGCCACTTACGAGAGTGAGATCTGATAGATATGATAAGATAATATTTTTGGTATTTTTATGATAAAGATGCAAAGTAAAATAAAAGCAAAGTAAAAAAGCAAAGTAAATAACTAAGTAGTGTAAGATTAATATGATGAAGATAGACCCGGGAGTCATAGGTTTCACTAGTGGCTTCTCTCAAGGGCATAAGTATTCTACGGTGGGTGAACGAATTACTATTGAGCAATTGACAGAATTGAGCATAGTTATGAGAATATCTAGGTGTCGGTGTCAAAACCGACGGATCTCGGGTAGGGGGTCCCTAACTGTGCGTCTAGGCCGGATGGTAACAGGAGGCAGGGGACACAATGTTTTTCCCAGGTTCGGGCCCTCTTGATGGAGGTAAAACCCTACGTCCTGCTTGATTAATATTGATGATATGGGTAGTACAAGAGTAGATCTACCACGAGATCAGAGAGGCTAAACCCTAGAAGCTAGCCTATAGTATGATTTTTATCCGTCCTATGGACTAAAACCCTCCGGTTTATATATACACCGGAGAGGGCTAGGGTTACACAGAGTCGGTTACAATGGGAGGAGATCTACATATCCGTATTTCCAAGCTTGCCTTCCACGCCAAGGAAAGTCCCATCCGGACACGGGACGAAGTCTTCAATCTTGTACCTTCATAGTCCAAGAGTCCGGCCAAAGGTTATAGTCCGGCTATCCGGACACCCCCTAATCCAGGACTCCCTCAGTAGCCCCTGAACCAGGCTTCAATGACGACGAGTCCGGCGCGCAGATTGTCTTCGGCATTGCAAGGCGGGTTCCTCCTCCAAATACTTCATAGAAGATTTTGAACACAAGGATAGTGTCCGGCTCTGCAAAATAAGTTCCACATACCTCCGTAGATAGAATAATATTCTCGCAAATCTAATTTGCTGACTTGTTTTGGCAGCATGACGTTATGTCATGGCCCGGTGATTATTCGAACCGTTTCCTTTAACTAGCCCTGCACATAACGCGAGGCAGTTTTTTGACACGTCTTGTCAAAGCAGAGATCGTGTCCCCTTATTACGGGATTCTCATTAATACGGGCGTGGGTAACCCAACCGCGCCATCGATTACGGTGCTTGGGGGATAAGCGAGTTTTACCAGGCTAGTGGGGGCGCATAGTTTCGTCCGCCCATATAAAGGGATAAGGATTCACCTTTTCATCCATGCCTTCTTCCTCCTTTGCTCATCCGTTTTCGCACACTCGAGCTCTAGCGCCCAAGTCCGCACTTCCCACCTCAACCTTCCCCCACCATGTCTGGAGCGGGAGGCAGGTGGATGGTCTCCTCTGTCACGGAGGGAGACATCAAGAAGCTGAGGAGAGCTGGATACTTGCCCGACGACATCGCGCACCGGCTCCCAGATGAGGGGCAGCTCATCCCCACCCCCGGGCCCCATGAGAGGGTTGTGTTCCTTACCCATTTCCTCTGCGGACTGGGATTCCCTCTCCACCCATTCATCCGGGGGATCATGTTCTACTATGGCCTAGATTTCCACGATCTGGCCCCGAATTTCATCCTCAATAGCTTGGCGTTTATCGTCGTGTGCGAGGCCTTCCTCCGCATCAGGCCCCACTTCGGCTTATGGCTGAAGACCTTCAATGTCAAGCCGAAGGTTGTGGGCGGCCGCCAGGCGGAGTGCGGAGGCGCCATGGTGGGCAAGATGCCCAACATTACATGGCTTGAGGGCTCCTTTGTGGAAACCATAAAGGCATGGCAATCGGGGTGGTTCTACATCACCAAGCCGCGTGACCCTGCATGGGCAGCGGCCCCCAAGTTCCGATCTGGCATCCCCACGCGGCTCACCTCCTGGAAAGAGAAGGGCCTATCCTGGGGTAGTTCGGGAGAGCTGACCGGACTCCAAACATGTATTCAAAACATGGTGAACAAGAAGCTCAAACTTGTCAACGTGATCCAGGTCATGCTCCACCGTCGGATCCTCCCGTGCCAACAACGGGACTTCAACTTGTGGGAGTTCGACCCGGCGCAGCACCGAACTCTGAACAGGCTCTTCGATACAACTCACGAAGATGCCTGGAGGGTGTTGTTCAAAAGCGCCGAGGTCCCCCCTCCCATTACTGAGGATCGCGGATTCAGCGCGAAGCGCCAAGCAAGTGTGGTAAGTTGTTTTACCTTTCACAGGATACTTATTTTTTATAGATTGACTCCATGCGGGATCTAAACTCCCGTAGCTTTGACAGGACTGGCAGGAGACGTCCGGACAGATCGACTGTCTGGCTCCTTTCCCCGAAGGCCCAGCGGACGCTCTTCTGGCGAAGATGCTGACTCCGGCTCCTTATACGGTGCCAGAGCAGACCAAGAAGGCCAAGGGAACCCGAAAGAGTTCTCGACGCCAGGCGTCGTCGGACTCACCATCTGATGACTCTGCGGCGCACTCCTCCCCCGAAGACGAGGAAGAAGAAGAAGAAGTTCCCCCTCCAGCTGGGGGAGATAAGAAAAGGAAGGCCGCCCCAACTGGGGGGCGAAGGGTCCAAGAAGGGAAGGACTCTCCTTCCGGACAATTCCACCGCCGCCGACGAAGGCAAAGACGAGTGGTTGCCCAGGGCCAAGCCCCTGGGGTGATTGTAAGTATTCGGATACCAGAGTAACTCATAGCATTCCTTTGTCGCACTGCTTTCCCTAACGCCGAACATAATTATGCAGGCCGCCCCGAGCCAATATCGATGTATCATCGGACGGCTCCCTGGGCTCGTCGGACATCGATAGCGATCCAGTTCCGACCGCCACCTCCTCTCATCCTGCTGACGACGCCAAGGTGCTGTCTCAAGAGGCACCGGGTCGAGGGGAAACAGTCCCAGAGGCGCCTCAAGGCGACCGTCCGGACTCCGGGAGCCGAGGGGACGGGGCCCCTGAGAGCTTCGAGTTCGGTCCTCAGTCAAACACCGTGCCGGAACCTCTAGTGGTTCTGGGCTCGGGCAGGCAGCCTCCTTCTAAGAGGGGAAAGACGCCTGTGCCGGTGACCTCTGTACATCCAGAGGCGCCGGACAATCTGCTGGAAGCGCTTCGCAGCGCTTCCATCGACGAAGAGCACCGTACTATTATGAGTGCGGTGGTCCAGAAGGTTCAGTCCGCCAAGAGCGGATTGACTGAAGCCTGTGCCAGCCTTCTAACAGGCTTTGAGGTAAGTGTTTTAGAATGTAGTAAAAATATTACCGCATAGATAGTAGCCCCTGATGCTCTGTTTGGTGTTCACAAAGAAAAGCCGAACAGAGGATCAAATAATATCGCAGGAGTCTAATATAAGTATGTCAATATGCATATGCAGGCTTCGCTGCTGGCGTCCGCCGCACTGACTGCGGAGGTCGCCGTACTGAAGCAGGACCTCGAGGGGTCCAAGAAAGAGCTCGGCCTTGCCAAGAGGCAGCTCGAGGAGAACAAGGGTAAGTAATACCATGTCTATAGATATGTATATATAAAAGAAGACGCGATTGCAAAATGACAGGATCATCATATATTTGCCAGGGGCCACGACCGAGGTGGCGACCCGAAAGCAAGCGCTAACCAAGGCTGAAGATAAAGCGGCCAAGGAGCGCACTGAGCGGGAAAAACAAGAGGCTCGGGTGAGCGAGGTGCAGCAAGAGCTCCAGGCTCTCGTGACGAAGCACAAGGCGTTGGAGCTTGACTCGAAGAGGTGAGAGTCTGAGCTTGCCGCGGGCCTCGAGGGCGCAAAAAGTGCCAAGGCCGAAGCCCAAAAGGACCTCCAAGAGATCGACGCAATGAAGATGATAACGGCGGGTAAGACATTCTATATGCAGAGCAAGCATGTAAAAGTAAATTACCGATTACTTACCCGGATTCGGAGCTCTCCAGGAGCATTCGCATATTTGCCCCGCAGCGTGTCAGATGCCGCACAATTTTACCAGGCCGAGGAGGGAAGCTCAACAGAGAAGCTGTTCTGTTCTCAGTATACTGGGACCGAACACCCGATGCCTCTGAGCGAGCAGCTAAAGCAGCTGGTCGAGCTGCACAAGGCGGCCGAACAGGCCATGAAGGGCCTTATAGTCTGGCTGTGGCCTGGCGACGCCCTTCCAAACAGCTACTTCGGCCTGGTGAGGCGGCTTGTAGATGCCTGCCCACGGCTGGAGGTCGTCAAGCAGTCCGTCTGCATCGAAGGTGCACGCCAGGCTTTCGCCTGGGTGAAGGTGCAGTGGGCCAAGCTAGACGTCATGAAGCTGATCAAGGAAGGGCCGCCGCAGGGCAAGGAGCATCGCACCCCCGAAATTTATTATGAGGGTGTCCTGAAGGGTGCCCGTCTTGTGGCGGACGAATGTTCAAAGGATGTATTATTTGAGTAAACTTGCTCGTGTGATCATGTATGATGAAAACTTGTTTCATATGCGCTATGCAACGCTTGTGTGAATTTAAAATATTACCTTCTGTTTGGCCGTTTATACAATCTGAGAGATGGCTAGTCCTCGGCTTCTGCCCCCATGCCACGAGTGCTGGGGTGTTCGGGATAAACCTGCGCACTCTTGTTCCCATGTTTGGGTCCTTCGAGGGAGGTGCTCAGCACAATGAACAAGGAAACCGGCCTAATAATGTTTTATCACTCTCACTTAGCCATAGAATTCTATAATTTTAAATTTCGGCGAAGCCCCTAGTATACGGAAGGCCGAATTCGGGGCGCGATACACGCCTTTAAGCTAGACAGGGCCGGCCTTCGCCCTAAGCGGCAGAAGTCTTTAGGAACTCGAAAACCTCGCCGAACAGCGACCAGTCTCTCGCCTTATCATGACAGTCAGTTTTAGCTTTCTCTACTGAGGTGCTAAGCCCGGCAGAACTGGGGCACAATCGCAGTAGTTCTCCTAGCGCTACCTTACCCGATAGAGCGGAACGTAAGGTACCAAAACATAGGAGCCGGGCAAACCCAACATTTGACCAAAGACATGATTCAGAGCTGATGCATATAATGCTATCAGTTCGGGGTGCCGCACTTGTGAAAGTGTTCGGACTTTTCACACCATATTGTGGGGTGCTTGAGCCCCTGGCGTATGGACCGTACCAAAGTGTACGGGTGCTAAATGTCATAACTGAACATATGTATTGAAAAAAGAAATGAATAGAGAATGCAATAATAAGCTGAAGCTAAGCATTGTTTATTTTAAAAGGCTGCTGTGAAAGCAGAATGATACAAATAGTGCGATAAGCAAGAGATGGGACTATTTGACATGTCCCCCTCCAGGGGCGAGCTGCGAGATGGTATGTAAGACATGTATTTTGCTCGTTATAGAGACCACCTGGGAATTCGACGTAGCTTTCTGCCACCTTGGTTGTTGCATCGTGTGTTCAGCGGTTGTACTGCCGGACAGGCCTTTCGAAGAGTGGAGTCCTGAAAGTAGGAAACAATGACAAAATCGGGAGCCCCTAGTGCGGTTGAGCCGCATTTTTTGGGCGTGTCGTGGTCGTGCCCCTCCCCCTATGCCCATGGTATTTTCAGAGCATAGTTATGTACGCGTAGTACTGATTTTGCAATTTCGCGAGGGCTGGGGTTGGGGCCGTATTGCTACGCTTGCTCAGAACGTGCCAGGCGGTCTTGTTGTAGGTTACTCCGGGTGCGCTTGACGGTGTCCGGACGTTTAATAGCCGAACTGGAGAATTGCCTTGAGAGGCTGCTTTGTACTTCCGCTGCGAGGGCTGCCATGTGCTCCTCCGTTCGGAGAGAGCATTCGATGTTTGCAAATGCGGTTCTGGCATCTTAAGCTTGAGATATGCATAGTGCGGCACCGCATTGAACTTTGCAAATGCGTTTTGTCCGAGCAGTGCGTGATAGCCACTGCGGAACGAGACTATGTCAAAGATTAACTCCTCGCTTCGGAAATTATCCGGGGATCCGAAGACCACTTCAAGTGTAACTGAGGCTATACAGTTGGCCTGTACACCTGGTATGACGCCTTTAAAGGTTGTTTTTGTGGGTTTAATCCTTGAGCGATCTATGCCCATTTTCCACACTGTATCTTGATAAAGGAGGTTCAGGCTGCTGCCGCCGTCCATAAGGACTCTAGTGAGGTGAAATCCGTCAATGACTGGGTCTAGAACCAATGCAGCGAATCCGCCATGGCGGATGCTAGTGGGGTGGTCCCTTCGATCAAAAGTGATCGGGCAGGAGGACCATGGGTTGAACTTTGGGGCAACTGGCTCCAACGCGTATACGTCCCTGAGTGCATGCTTCCGCTCCCTTTTGGGGATGTGGGTTGCATATATCATGTTCCCCGTCCGCACTTGTGGGGGGAAGCCCTTCTGTCCACTATTGTTCGGCGGCCGGGGCTCTTCGTCCTCGTCGTTGTGCAGCCCCTTGTCTCTGTGTTCAGCATTTAATTTGCCAGCCTGCTTGAACACCCAACAATCCCTGTTGGTGTGATTGGCTGGTTTTTCGGGGGTGCCATGTATCTGGCACGAGCGATCGAGTATACGGTCCAAACTGGACGGGCCCGGAGTGTTCCTCCTAAATGGCTTTTTCCGCTGACCGGGCTTAGAGCCTCTGAATCCGGCATTAACGGCCGTATCTTCAGCGTTGTCACTGTTAGTGCGGCGCTTGTGCTTGTTGCGACGCGACCTGCCATTGCTGTCCTTGGTATCCGAATTACCAGGGCTCTTGGTCATGTTATTGCTACGAGCCAGCCAGCTGTCTTCTCCCACGCAAAAGCGGGTCATGAGTGTCGTGAGGGCTGCCATAGATTTCGGCTTTTCCTGTCCAAGGTGCCGGGCAAGCCACTCATCATGGATGTTATGCTTGAAGGCTGCTAGGGCCTCTGCGTCCAGACAGTCGACGATTTGATTTTTCTTGGTTAGGAACCGTGTCTAGAATTGTCTGGCTGCTGAATTATGTGGCTCAGGTCATCGGCGTCTGGTGGTCGCACATAAGTGCCCTGAAAGATGTCGAGGAATGTGGCTTCCAGATCTTCCCAACAGCTGATGGACTCGGGTTAAGCCAATGTCGCGCTGGTCCCTTGAGCTTTAGTGGGAGGTATTTTATGGCGTGTAAGTCGTCACCGCGGGCCATGTGGATGTGGAGGAGGAAATCCTCGATCCATACTGCGGGATCTGTTGTGCCGTCGTATGATTCAATATTTATAGGTTTGAAACCTTCTGGGATTTGATGATCCATTACTTCGTCTGTGAAGCATAAGGGGTGTGCAGTGCCTCTGTATTGGGCTATATCGTGACGCAGCTCGAATGGGTCTTGCCTGCTGTGTTCGGCCCGGCCGGATTTGCTTTTACTGTATCTAGCGTGACGTTTATCATCTCGCAGAGTGGCGCGCCCTCGTGATCCATAGATCGATCTTGCATGCTTTGCTTTGTCCTCCAATATGTCTCGCGGGTCTGGCGTATCTCCCCATGCCTTTTTATTTGAATGGCGTCGGGGTGGAGGCTGAGTTCTTGGCTGGAATGCCTCTCTATCGCGGCCACGAGGTGGCCGATCAGCCGTATCATACGCTTCTTCCTCCAGTCGAGGTAGCAACCTACACTTTGGGTAACTCTTGGAGGGGCGCTCAAGTTTATATTCCTTGGCCGCGAGAACTTCAGTCCATCTATCAGCTAGCAGATCCTGATCAGCTTGAAGCTGTTGCTGCTTTTTCTTAAGGCTATTTGTCGTGGCTATAAACCGGCGTTTGAAGCGTTCTTGTTCGACGGGATCCTCTGGCACAGCGAATTCGTCGTCGCCGAGGCTTGCCTCGTCTTCGGAGGGGGCATGTAATTATCATCCTCCGCTTGTCCATCTGTCGCTCTCTCAGGAGGGCTGGCTCCTCCATTCTCCTGTTCTAAATCTTGCTGGAGGGGATTGTTGTTGTCTTCGGCACTATCCGGAGTATTATTATCTCCTGTGCCGGTATCACCACTTTTGCTTTGGCGGGACTTAGAACGGCGCCGCTGATGTCGGCGCTTGGGTTGCTTCTTGGAGGGGTCATCCTCTGCTAACTCGTCGCCATTGCCTTCTTTGGGTGTATCCACCATGTATATATCGTATGATGAGGTGGCTTTCCAGTGCCCTATAGGCACTGGTTCATGTTCGTCTCCTACATCGTCGTCCATACCGTCGATGTCTTCGGAGTTGAAGTTGAGCATGTCGGTTAAATAATTGACAGTGGCTACGAAGTGGGTGGTGGGTGGGCGTCGAATTTCTTCATCGTCTGCATCCCAATCCTGTTGGCCATAGTCCGGCCAGGGCTCTCCTAACAAAGAGAGAGACCTTAGTGAATTCAGAATGTCACCAAAGGGTGAGTGCTGAAAGATATCAGCGGCGATGAATTCCATGATCGGCGCCCAATCGGATTCGATTGGCAGGGGCGCGGAAGGTTTGGAGTCCGTGGCTGGAGAGGGATCTGGCAGTTTAACAACACGGCTCTCATGCAAGGTAAGGTCGATGTTCGGCTCGATCGCCGCTAAGGGTAAGGCCTCCATGGCGGGGTCCATCCACCCGTCCGCGGAAGGCGCAACTGGCTCCGAATTGAGGGTCGGAGCGGCTGCCGGTGCGATCTCCTTAACATTGTCCGATGGGAGAGCTAAGTCATACTCATTGTGACTGCGCGGCGCACAAGGCAGAGGCTCGAATCCGTCAAAGATCAAATCTCCACGGATATCGGCCGTGTAGTTTAAGCTTCCAAACCTGACCTGGTGCCCAGGGGCGTAACTTTCAATCTGCTCCAGATGGCCAAGCGAATTGGCCCGCGGTGCAAAGCCGCCGAACACGAAGATCTGTCCGGGGAGAAAAGTATCACCCTGGACTGCATCACTATCGATGATAGTAGGAGCCATCAAGCCTAATGGCGACGACACAGAGGAACTCTCAATGAAAGCACCAATGTCGGTGTCAAAACCTGTGGATCTCGGGTAGGGGGTCCCGAACTGTGCGTCTAGGCCGGATGGTAACAGGAGGCAGGGGACACAATGTTTTACCCAGGTTCGGGCCCTCTTGATGGAGGTAAAACCCTACGTCCTGCTTGATTAATATTGATGATATGGATGGTACAAGAGTAGATCTACCACGAGATCAGAGAGGCTAAACCCTAGAAGCTAGTCTATAGTATGATTGTTATCCGTCCTATGGACTAAAACCCTCCGGTTTATATAGACACCGGAGAGGGCTAGGGTTACATAGAGTCGGTTACAATGGGAGGAGATCTACATATCTGTATTGCCAAGCTTGCCTTCCACGCCAAGGAAAGTCCCATCCGGACACGGGATGAAGTCTTCAATCTTGTACCTTCATAGTCCAAGAGTCCGGCCAAAGGTTATAGTCCGGCTATATGGACACCCCCTAATCCATAGTATGATCATGTATATAGGCATCATGTCCGAGATAAGTAGACCGACTCCTGCCTGCATCTACTACTTTTACTCCACTCATCGACTGCTATCCAGCATGCATCTAGAGTATTAAGTTAATGAAAACATAGTAACACCTTAAGCAAGATGACAGGATCTAGAGGGATAAACTCATGCAATATGATGAAAACCCCATCTTGTTATCCTCAATGGCAACAAGACAATACGTGCCTTGCTGCCCCTACTGTCACTGGCAAAGGACACTGCAAGATTGAACCCAAAGCTAAGCACTTCTCCCATTGCAAGAAAGATCAATCTAGTAGGCCAAACCAAACTGATAATTCGAAGAGACTTGCACAGATAACCAATCATACATAAAAGAATTCAGAGAAGATTCAAATTTTATTCATAGATAGACTTGATCATAAACCCACAATTCATCGATCTCAATAAACACACCGCAAAAAGAAGATTACATCGAATAGATCTCCACAAGAGAGGGGGAGAACATTGTATTGAGATCCAAAAATAGAGAAGAAGCCATCTAGCTAATAACTATGGACCCGTAGATCTGAGGTGGACTACTCACACTTCATCGGAGGGGCTATGGTGATGATGTAGAAGCCCTCCATGATCGATGCCCCCTCCGGCGGAGCTCCGGAACAGGCCCCAAGATGGGATCTCGTGGATACAGAAAGTTGCGGCAGTGGAATTAGGGTTTTGGCTCCGTATCTGATCGTTTGGGGGTACATAGGTATATATATGAGGAAGGAGTACGTCGGTGGAGCAACAGGGGGCCCACGAGGGTGGAGGGCGCGCTTGGGGGGGTAGGCGCGCCCCCTACCTCATGGCCTCCTCTCTTGTGTCTTGACGTAGGGTCCAAGTCTCTTGGGTCTTGTTCGTTGAGAAAATCACGTTCCCGAAGGTTTCATTCCGTTTGGACTCCGTTTGATATTGCTTTTCTTCGAAACCCTAAAATAGGCAAAAAAAAACATCAATTCTGGGCTGGGCCTCCGGTTAATAGGTTAGTCCCAAAAATAATATAAAAGTGGATAATAAATCCCAATAATGTCCGAAACAGTAGATAATATAGCATGGAGCAATCAAAAATTATAGATACATTGGAGACGTATCAAGCATGCCCAAGCTTATTTCCTGCTCGTCCTCGAGTAGGTAAATGATAAAAACAGAATTTTTGATGCGGAGGGCTACTTGGCATAATTTTAATGTAATTCTTCTTAATTGTGGTATGAATATTCAGATCCGAAAGATTCAAGATAAAAGTTCATATTGACATAAAAATAATAATACTTCAAGCATACTAACAAAGCAATCATGTCTGCTGAAAATAACATGGCCAAACAAAGTTATCCCTACAAAATCATATAGTCTGGCTATGCTCCATCTTCACCACAAAAAATATTTAAATCATGCACAACCCTGATGACAAGCCAAGCAATTTTTTCATACTTATGGTGTTCTCAAACTTTTTCAATCTTCACGCAATACATGAGCGTGAGCCATGGATATAGCACTATAAGTGGAATAGAATGGTGGTTGTGGAGAAGACAAAAAGGGAGAAGATAGTCTCACATCAACTAGGCATATCAACGGGATAGGGAGATGCCCATCAATAGATATCAATGTGAGTGAGTAGGGATTGCCATGCAACGGATGCACTAGAGCTATAAGTATACGAAAGCTCAACAAAAGAAACTAAGTGGGTGTGCATCCAACTTGCTTGCTCATGAAGACCTAGGGTATATTGAGGAAGCCCATCATTGGAATATACAAGCCAAGTTCTATAATGAAAAATTCCCAATAGTATATGAAAGTGATAACATAGGAGACTCTATCATGAATATCCTGGTGCTACTTTGAAGCACAAGTGTGGTAAAAGGATAGTAGCATTGTCCCTTCTCTCTTTTTCTCTCATTTTTTTATTTGGGCCTTTTCTCTTTTTTTTATGGCCTCTTTTCCTCTCTTTTTTATTTTTTGTCCGGAGTCTCATCCCGACTTGTGGGGGAATCATAGTCTCCATCATCCTTTCCTCACTGGGACAATGCTCTAATAATGATGATCATCACACTTTTATTTTTCTTACAACTCAACAATTACAACTCGATACTTAGAACAAAATATGACTCTATATGAATGCCTCCCGCGGTGTACCGGGATATGCAATGAATCAAGAGTGACACGTATGAAAGAATTATGAATGGTGGCTTTGCCACAAATACGATGTCAACTAAGCAATATGACAATGATGGAGTGTGTCATAATAAACGGAAAGGTGGAAAGTTGCATGGCAATATATCTCGGAATGGCTATGGAAATGCCATAATAGGTAGGTATGGTGGCTGTTTTGAGGAAGGTATATGGTGGGTGTATGATACGGCAAAAGGTGCGCGGTATTAGAGAGGCTAGCAAAGGTGGAAGGGTGAGAAAGGTGCGTATAATCCATGGACTCAACATTAGTCATAAAGAACTCATATACTTACTGCAAAAATCTACAAGTTATCAAAGCAAAGTATTATGTGCATGCTCCTAGGGGGATAGATTGGTAGGAAAAGACCATCGCTTGTCCCCGACCGACACTCATAAGGAAGACAATCAAAAATTAAATCATGCTCCGACTTCATCACATAACGGTTCACCATACGTGCATGCTACGGGAATCACAAACCTTAACACAAGTATTTCTCAAATTCACAACTACTCAACTAGAATAACTTTAATATCACCATCTTCATATCTCAAAACAATTACCAAGCATCAAACTTCTCATAGTATTCAACACACTCATACGAAAGTTTTTACTATTCTTGAATACCAATCATATTGGGATTATTTAAGCAAATTACCATGCTATTTAAGACTCTCAAAATAATCTAAGTGAAGCATGAGAGATCAATAGTTTCTATAAAACAAATCCACCACCGTGCTCTAAAAGATATAAGTGAAGTACTAGAGCAAAATTATATAACTCAAATGATATAAGTGAAGTACATAGAGTATTCTAACAAATTCCAAATCATATATTGCTCTCTCAAAAGGTGTGTACAGCAAGGATGATTTTGGTAAACTAAAAAATAAAGACTCAAATCATACAAGACGCTCCAAGCAAAACACATATCATGTGGTGAATAAAAATATAGCTCCAAGTAAAGTTACCGATAGAAGTAGACGAAAAGAGGGGATGCCCTCCGGGGCATCCCCAAGCTTTGGCTTTTAGGTGTCCTTAGATTATCTTGGGGGTGCCATGGGCATCCCCAAGCTTAGGCTCCTGCCACTCCTTGTTCCATAATCCATCAAATCTTTACCCAAAACTTGAAAACTTCACAACACAAAACTTAAAGTAGAAAATCTCGTGAGCTCCGTTAGCGAAAGAAAACAAAATACTACTTCAAGCTACTGTAATGAACTCATTGTTTATTTATATTGGTGTTAAAACTACTGTATTCCAACTTCTCTATGGTTTATAAACTATTTTACTAGCCATAGATTCATCAAAATAAGCAAACAACACACGAAAAACATAATCTGACAAAAACAGAACAGTCTGTGGTAATCTGAAGCTAGCGCAAGATCTGGAACCCCAAAAATTCTAAAATAAATTTCTAGACGTGAGGAGTTTATCTATTAAGCATCTGCACAAAGAATTAACTAAATAGCACTTTCCAAATAAAAATGGCAGCAGTTCTCGTGACCGCTAAAGTTTCTGTTTTTTACAGCAAGATTAACAAGACTTTCCCCAAGTCTTCCCAACGGTTCTACTTGGCACAAACACTAATTAAACACAAAAAACACAACCTAAACAGAGGCTAGATAAATTATTTATTACTAAACAGGATAAAAAGCAAGGAATAAAAATAAAATTGGGTTGCCTCCCAACAAGTGCTATCGTTTAACGCCCCTAGCTAGGCATAAAAGGCAAGGATAGATCTAGGTATTGCCATAATAGTAAGATAGATCATTAAAACTCATTTCATATTCTCTACGTTCGGCAGAAAGTTTTATTTGAGGCAAGCAAAAGTAATGAAAAGGGCTAAATTTAATGGGGCAAAAGTCCCCAAGATCAACCTTGGGAGGTATAGGTTCCTCCTTTGGTCCTTCATATTGCACAACCAATTCATCATTATAAGCATTCTTTTGACAGAACTTTGTGAGCATATATTCAAGAGAATATCCTAGTTCATTATTTCAAATAGCCAAATCATCATTAAGTTCAGAAATTCTATCAACTAAAACATTGGTAGGAACCCTTTTTCTAAGATTTTCATTGAAAGCAACATAGTCTAGAGATTGAAAACGCATTATTTCTTCTTGATCAAAGAGGATGGCCTCTATGGGAGGATGACAAGCGTCCACCCTATAATGTGCAAAGATTTCTTTGGCCTCTTTTATTATGAATCTAAACTCATGAGCCAAAAAGATAGTAGCGGCACACTTAACAGAAGAATGCTCAATGTTAGAAAATTCTAGGAAAATCCTTTGTATGCAAGGGTGCATGTGCATGAATTGTCTTTCAAGTTCAACTACAAGCATGGCAATAGCATCCACAAGACTACTAGTTCTATGAATAATAGAACTACCCATAGAAGGTAACTAAAGCACCGTCACAAGTAAAGAAATCTTGAATAACTCCTTTTCCAAAAATATTACCACTACCATCACGGATTTTTTTTTGTATGTAAGATGGGTGGTTCTTTAGTAGGAGCATCAGAATTTTTCATGATATTATTATTGTCCATATCGACAATAATTTCCCCAATTTCAGACATAACGGCAGAAGGTGCAAAGGGTAAAAAGAGGCAAATAGAGAAAGATAGGGAGGATAGAGAGACACTAGTAGAATACACGGCTTTGGTCCAGGCCGGGTCAGCCCATTAGTCCCGGTTCAGCCCAGAACCGGGACCAATGTGGGCATTGGTCCCGGTTCATGAGCCCAGGGGGTCGGCCGGGCCACGTGGGCCATTGGTCCCGGTTCATCTGGACCTTTTGTTCCCGGTTGGTGGCTTGAACCGGGACCAAAGGCTCCCCTTTAGTCCCGGCTCATGTCACCAACCGGGACCAATGAGGTGCCTATATATACCCCTCGCTCGCGAGCAGAGCACCCCAGTGCTCTGTTTTTCTCTGGCCGAGGAGGAGAGGGCTTGGTGGTGCTCTAGCTCACCTCCTATGCACACAAGGTGTTCGATGGAATGCCCGAGCCACACTACTTAAGCTTTCTCCTCTCCAAGCTCGACCTCCAAGCTCCATTTTCCATAATATTTGTCTAGGTTTAGCGGCCCGTCACGCCCCGTCCCTGTCTTCACCGCCGTCGATCACCCGCCCCGAGCTCATCGCCGGCACCACCGTGGTGAGCCTCTTGTTCTTATCTTCTTTCTGAAAGGAAAAATATTCTTACTTGTATGTTTACATAGATACTTGTATTATTTTCTTACTTTTATTATTGCATCTTATATAGTGCGATGGTTTTGGTATTCGCCCCCGTCGGCCCTCGTCCTGTCTATGATTCGGATGTGGTATATATATTATCTTTATAACTATTGGTTCATTTATTGTTTATGAAAATTATGCCGACCAACGTGACATAGATTTTATTTATGTAGGATGTATGTGAATCGGAAATGCCAACCGACCCTATTGTCGAGAGGTTAAATTTAGTTGAAGAAGAAAACAATTTGTTGAAGGAAAAAATAAAAAAATTGAGGAGGAGAAGATGATATTGGAGTTGCATGTTGCGGATGTCGTCGATGATCACAAGATCAAGATGGATGCAATGCGCTTGAAGATTAGAAAGATTAGAAAATATGCCATTCATACCAAGGCTTGGTATCATTATGCCGTTGGATCAATTGTTACCTTGGTTGCGATTATGATCGCATTTGTTTTCGCATTGAAATGTTTTACATAGTTTCAATGTATGGTTTAATTAATTAGATGCTCTGGAGAGCTATATGTTGTTAGATGAGAACTATGTATGCACTTTCGTTTTAATGTGATGATGAACTTCTATTAATTTGGACACTTAATTATATATAATGTGTGCAGATGAACCGGCAATGGATGTACGGTGACAGACACACCCGCGAGTACATTAAGGGCGTGCATGAGTTTCTCGATGCGGCTGAGGCAAACAAGAAGAATGGTTTTATGTGTTGTCCATGCACTCAATGTGGTAATACGAGGTCTTACACTAACCGGAAAATCCTTCACTCCCACCTGCTTTACAAGGGTTTCGTGCTACACTATAATGTTTGGACGAGGCACGGAGAAATAGGGGTTATGATGGAAGACGGCGAAGAAGAAGAGTACGATGACAACTATGTGCCCCCTGAATACGGTGATGCTGCAACGGGGGGAGCTGGTGAAGATCAAGAGGAACCAGACGATGTGCCCAATGATGCTACAACGGGTGAACCTGCTGAAGATCAAGAGGAACCAGACGATGTGCCCGATGATGATGATCTCCGCCGGGTCATTGTCGATGCAAGGACGCAATGCGAAAGTCAAAAGGAGAAGCTGAAGTTCGATCGCGTGTTAGAGGATCACAAAAAAGGGTTATACCCCAATTGCGAAGATGGCAACACAAAGCTCGGTACCGTACAGGAATTGCTGCAGTGGAAGGCAGAGAATGTTGTGGCTGACAAAGGATTTGAGAAGCTACTGAAAATATTGAAGAAGAAGCTTCCAAAGGATAACGAATTGCCCGACAGTACATATGCAGCAAAGAAGGTCGTATGCCCTCTAGGATTCGAGGTGGAGAAGATACATGCATGCCCTAATGACTGCATCCTCTACTGCGGTGCATACAAGGATCTGAACGCATGCCCGGTATGCGGTGCATTGCAGTATAAGATCAGACGAGATGACCCTGGTGATGTTGACGGCGAGCCCCTCAGGAAGAGGGTTCCTGCGAAGGTGATGTGGTATGCTCCTATAATACCACGGCTGAAATGTCTGTTTAGAAACGAAGAGCATGCCAAGTTGATACGATGGCACAGTGAGAACCGAAAGAAAGATGGGAAGTTGAGAGCACCCGCTGACGGGTCGCAGTGGAGAAAATCGAGAGAAAGTACTGGGATGATTTTGCAAAGGACCCAAGGAATGTATGCTTTTCTTTAAGCGCGGATGGCATTAATCCTTTCGGGGAGCAGAGCAGCAATCACAGCACCTGGCCCGTGACTCTATGTATGTATAACCTTCCTCCTTGGATGTGCATGAAGCGGAAGTTCATTATGATGCCAGTTCTCATCCAAGGCCCTAAGCAACCCGGCAACGAAATTGATGTGTACCTAAGGCCATTAGTTGAAGAACTTTTATAGCTGTGGAATGGAAGCGGTGTACGTACGTGGGATGAGCACAGACAGGAGGAATTTAACCTTAAGGCATTCTTGTTCGTGACCATCAACGATTGGCCCGCTCTCAGTAACCTTTTAGGACAGACAAACAAAGGATACCACGCATGCATGCACTGTTTAGATGACACTGAAAGTATATACCTGGACAAATGCAGGAAGAATGTGTACCTGGGCCATCGTCGATTTCTTCCGACCGACCATCAATGTCGAAAGAAAGGCAAGCATTTCAAAGGCGAGGCAGATCACCGAAAGAATCCTGCCATGCGCACCGGTGATCACGTGCTTGCTATGGTCAATGATTTACACTATGTAATCTTTGGAAAGGGTCCCGGTGGACTAGCTGTTCCGAATGACGCTGAGGGACACACACCCATGTGGAAGAAGAAATCTATATTTTGGGACCTACCCTACTGGAAAGACCTAGAGGTCCGCTCCTCAATCGACGTGATGCACGTGACGAAGAACCTTTGCGTGAACCTGCTAGGCTTCTTGGGCGTGTATGGGAAGACAAAAGATACACCTGAGGCACGGGAGGACCTCCAACGTTTGCACGAAAAAGACGGCATGCCTCCGAAGCAGTATAAAGGTCCTGCCAGCTACGCTCTTATGAAAGAAGAGAAAGAAATCTTCTTTGAATGCCTGCTCAGTATGAAGGTCACGACTGGCTTCTCGTCGAATATAAAGGGAATAATAAATATGCCAGAGAAAAAGTTTCAGAACCTAAAGTCTCATGACTGCCACGTGATTATGACGCAACTGCTTCCGGTTGCATTGAGGGGGCTTCTACCAGAAAACGTCCGATTAGTCATTGTGAAGCTATGTGCATTCCTCAATGCAATCTCTCAGAAGGTGATCGATCCAGAAATCGTACCAAGGCTAAGGAGTGATGTGGCGCAATGTCTTGTCAGTTTCGAGCTGGTGTTCCCACCATCCTTCTTCAATATCATGACGCACATCCTAGTTCATCTAGTCGACGAGATTGTCATCTTGGGGCCCATATTTCTACACAATATGTTCCCCTTTGAGAGGTTCATGGGAGTCCTAAAGAAATATGTCTATAACCGCGCTAGGCCAGAAGGAAGCATCTCCATGGGCCATCAAACAGAGGACGTTATCGGGTTTTGTGTTGACTTCATTCCTGGCCTTCAGAAGATAGGTCTCCCTAAATCGCGGTATGAGGGGAGACTGACTGGAAAAGGCACTCTTGGAAGAGACTCAATAATATGCAGGGACGGATATTCTTGGTCTCAAGCAAACTACACAGTTCTACAGAACTCTACCTTGGTGACCCCGTATGTCGATGAACACAAGAACGGTCTGCGCTCCAAACACCCGGAGCAGTGCGACGACTGGATTACATGTGAACACATCAGGACTTTCAGCAGTTGGTTGGAAACACGTCTCAGAGGTGACAACACTGTTTGTGATGAGTTGTACTTGTTGTCTAGGGGACCATCTTTGAATGTATTGACTTACAAAGGATACGAGATAAATGGGAATACATTTTACACGATCGCCCAAGATCAAAAGAGCACCAACCAAAACAGCGGTGTCCGCTTTGATGCAGCAACCGTGAGCGGAAAGGACACATATTATGGTTACATAGTGGACATATGGGAACTTGACTACGGACCTGATTTTAAGGTCCCTTTGTTTAAGTGCAAATGGGTCAATCTGTTAGGCGGCGGGGTACAGGTAGACCCACAGTACGGAATGACAACAGTGGATCTGAAAAATCTTGGGTACACTAACGAACCGTTCGTCCTAGCCAATGATGTGGCACAGGTTATCTATGTGAAGGACATGTCTACCAAACCGAGAAAAAGAAAAGATAAGGAAGCGAATACATCATACGATGAGCCAAAGCGCCACATAGTTCTTCCAGGAAAAAGGGACATCCTGGGAGTGGACGGCAAGACAGACATGTCTGAAGATTATGAAAAGTTTCATGAAATTCCTCCCTTCAATGTCAAGGCTGACCCAAGCATCCTGATAAACAATGAAGATTATCCATGGTTATGGCGCAATAAGCAAATGACACAAGCGAAGAAAAAGTGAAGACTTTCTCCCGCAACTATTATGATGATACCATGCCAACTTTGTAACACACGAACATGCTACCATTGTCCGTTTTGTACATGCACATGCTATGTGGGTGAAATTATGATACCATCCCAACTTTCAACTTTTTCAGAGTTCATTTGAAATTCTTTCATGTCTTATGGTTCGCCCCTAGCCCATGACCATTAGTCCCGGTTTGTGCCAGAAACCGGGACTAAAGGGTTGGTCCTCGTTGCGGGCAGAGTTTAGTCCCACCTCGCCAACCGAAGGGGCCTCACACCGGTTTATAAGCCCTTCCCTCTCTGCCTTGTTGAGCTCCTCTCGAAGTGAAAATAGATGCCCTAATAGAGAAAAGTTTAACCTAAATTCATAGTGAATTTCTCTGAAATTCATAGAAATTTACTAGGAATTTAGGTTGAATTTTCTCTATAAGCGCATCTATTCTCATTTTTTAGTAAGTTAATCACAAACTTGTGATTCAAACAATTTTAAAAGAATTCAAATTTTAACTATTCAAATTTGAAAACTAATGGCACTAACAGAAATTTTATAATTTTTGTAAAACTAATGGCACTAACAAAAAGTTTATAATTTTGCTAACCTAAAAGAAAACAGAATTAAAAATTAAAGCAGAAAACAAAAGAAAATAAATAATGCAAAAACAAATCAAAAAACAGGAAAAAACTATTTTTATAGTAAAGTTAATCACAAAATAAAATAAATAAAGCAACAAAGAAAACAAAAAAACTAAAAAAGTGTTTTCAAATTTGAAAACTAATGGCACTAACAGAAAGTTTATAATTTTTCTAAAACTAATGGCACTAACAGAAAGTTTATAATTTTGCTAACCTAAAAGCAAACAGAATTAAAAATTAAAGCAAAAAACAAAAGAAAATAAATAATGCAAAAAACAAATCAAAAAAACAGGAAAAAACTATTTTTATAGTAAATTTAATCACAAAATAAAATAAATAAAGCAACAAAGAAAACAAAAAAACTAAAAAAGTGTTTTCAAATTTGAAAACTAATGGCATTAACAAAAAGTTTATAATTTTTCTAAAACTAAAAGCATAAAGAATTAAAAAATAAAGCAAAAAACAAAAGAAAATAAATAAAGCAACAAAAAACAAAAAAAATGCCACCTACTAGCCCACCACGGCCTGAATACGACTAGAAACCCTACCATGGGCCAGGATTCAGGCCCGCAGTAGGCCCACTAGGCCCACAGGCATTGCAGTGACAGATTAGGCCCGAAAGCCTGCAGTTGAGAGGAGCTCGGGAGGGTGGGCGCAGCAGCGCTTATAAACCACTCCCGAGCCGTCTCAACTAGCGAGGTTGGACTAAACTTTTGGGCGCGGGGCAGCACAAGGCCATTGGTCCCGGTTGGTGGCACCAACCGTGACCAATGCCCCCCTTTAGTCCCGGTTGGTGCCACCAACCGGGACCAAAGGCCGCCGCTTCCTGCCCTTTGGGCTGGCGAAATCAGGCCTCTGGTCCGGTTGGTGGCACCAACCGGGACTAAAGGGGGGCATTGGTCACGGTTGGTGCCACGAACCGGGACCAATACTCTGTGTATATAAGCGGGACTTAGGAAATTTTCAGTTTCTCATCGACCATTTGCCCCCGACGCCGACAGGCTGCCCGTGCTCGCCGTCGCCGTCACCCCGCGCCCCTGCCTCGTGCTCGCCATCGCCGCCCGCTCCTCGTCGCTGTCGCCCTGCCCCTGCCCCGTCCCGCCCCCGCGCGCCGATGCCCTCGCCGCCCCCGTCGTCGCCTCGAGCTCCCCTGCTCGCGCGCGCCGCCCCGCACCCTGAGCCCCTGCCACGGACTCGCCATCACCGCCCGCCCCTGCCCCGACGCACGCCGCCCCTGCCCGCCCCCGTCGCCGTCACCCACGCCCCTGCCCTGACGCGCGCTGCCCCGGCCCGCCCTCGCCGTCGCCTGCGCCCCTGCCCGCCCCCGTCGCCGTCACCCACGCCCCTGCCCTGACGCGGGCCGCCCCGGCCCGCCCTCGCCGTCGCCTGCGCCCCTGCCCGCCTCCTTAGCTTGATCCGGCCACCGGCGCCCTCCCTTTGCAATTTTTTTTCATATATATGCTTGTTTTATATATATATATATATATGTGCTTGTTATATATATATGCTTGTTTATATATATATGTAATGATTTTTTATAGAATATGATGTTTTTTTCATAGATGATCACATATATGATGTATGCACGAATGTGGATGAAATATGATGTTTTTTTGTTCATAGAACATGATGTTTTTTTAATTCACATATTTTTTTTGTTCATGAGAGAGGCGGGGACGTTGAGGGACATAGATGTATTTTTTCAGAATTTTCTATCATGCATAGACGGATTTTAGACCACGGGAGCACCCCCTCTCTATCGTTGCAAAATTTGCTAAGTGATATTAAGAAGGAAGGAAAAGAAGTATAGGAAAGAAAGAAAATAAGAAGAGGAAAGAAAGAAGAAGAGGAGAGGAAGAAGAGGAGAAATAAATAAGAAGAAGAAAAAAGAAGAAAAAGAAGAGGAGAAGAAGAAAGGAATAGTGGAGAAGAAGAGAAAATAGAATATATTCTATTTTTTCTTCTTCTCCACTATTCCTTTCTTCTTCTCCTCTTTTTTTTCTTCCTTTTTTTCTTCGATCTTCTCCTCTAGCTATTCCTTTCTTCTTCTCCTCTTTTTTCTTCTTCTTCTTCTTCATCTTCTTAATTTTAATCGGGAACGAGGGTGTCGAGGATCGCCGAGGGGTCGAGGGTCGGGAACTAGGGTAGAGGGTCGAGGGTCGTTAAGGGGTCAAGGGTCGAGGGTTTCAGGGTCGAGGGTTCGAGGGTTCTATAGGGTCGAGGGATCGAGGGTCGAGGGTTCCAGGGTCGTCTAGGGGTCGAGGGTTCCAGGGTCATCGAGGGTTCGAGGGGTCGAGGATCGCCGAGGGGTTGAGAGAGGTTTCCTAGTGTCAAAGTATTGAAGAAATCCATCGCTTCATCATTAGCCGGAAGTAACCAGGGCATGACGAAGTCCTCCAAAGTTATTTTGGAATGGTGTCTCGGATAGGATAATTTGCCTTTTTGTATGAATTTCAGCAAAGGCCTTCCAAATAACGATATTTGGAAGGTTCTTGCTGAACTTTGTACCAAAAAGCGAATTATCCTATCTAGGACTCCGTTCCAAAATAACTTTGGAGAGCTTCGTACCATCATGCACCTGTTACTTTCACCTAATGATGAAGACATGGTTTTGTTGAATCCTTTGACACTAGGCAACATCCCGACCCCTCGGCGATCCTCTTGAACATGAGAGGAAGAAGAGGATTGCCGAGGGGTCGAGGGTTCCAGGGTCGTCGAGGGTTCGAGGGGTCGAGGATCGCCGAGGGGTCGAGAGAGATATTTCCTAGTGTCAAAGTATTGAAGAAATCCATGGCTTCATCATTAGCCAGAAGTAACCAGGGCATGACGAAGTCCTCCAAAGTTATTTTGGAATGGTGTCCCGGATAGGATAATTTGCCTTTTTGTATGAATTTCAGCAAAGGCCTTCCAAATAACGATATTTGGAAGGTTCTTGCTGAACTTTGTACCAAAAAGCAAATTATCCTATCTAGGACTCCGTTCCAAAATAACTTTGGAGAGCTTCGTACCATCATGCACCTGTTACTTTCACCAAATGATGAAGACATGGTTTTGTTGAATCCTTTGACACTAGGCAACCTCCCGACCCCTCGGCGATCCTCTCGAACTTGAGAGGAAGAAGAGGATAAAAAAAGAAGAGGAAGAAGAAAAAAAAGAGGAGAAGAAAGAATAGAGGAGTTCTTCTCCTCTATTCTTTCTTCTCCTCTTTTTTTCTTCTTCTTCCTCTTTTTTTATCGGGAACGAGGGTCATCGAGGGACATAGATGTGGTGTCGTCGTTGTCGATATATACCCCCTCCCGATAGCTTCAACACGTGGGGGGGGGTCGATATTACCCCCTCCTTGAAGCGTTCTCGAGGCCACCCCAAACCCTTGAAGCGTTGTCGAGGCCACCCCAAACCCTAGAGAAGCAGCGTCGAGGCCACAAATTAATATATATGATTCCTTACTATGATTAGGTAGCTAGTTCTATGTTTGCCACTAATATATCCATCTGTCATGTTTGAATAATAATTGCCATGTTGTAAATATTTGCAGAAACTATGGACACCGCCCGAGACGAAGCAAAAGAAGCGTTGTTGAGGGACATAATCGCAGAAGGAAGTGATGCCGTCTCGTTGTTTCTCAACGACACCGATGGTCTGGAAGGAGAGGGTGAAGAAGCTGGCTACGGTGACCTAATGCCGGTGCAAGAAGAAGAACATGAGGACGGCTCCGGTGACCCAATGCCGGTGCAAGAAGGAGACCGTGATGACGGCTCCGGTGACCGAACCGAGTCCGGCAAGGTATATATATTAGTTAAGCCTGTGCTGACTAGCTGATTGATGCATTCATTGTTTTGGTATGTACACATATTAATTAAGTCTTTGTTCTTTTTTCTAGCCCTCCAGATCAAGCACAACTTCGGTAAAGAGACGAGGCCCGAAGAAAAAGTTGAGCTCGGATGAAAGGTTTGAGATCATAGCAATCGCGCCCGACGGCCAACCGATTGAACCCATCCGAACAAAGAACGCATTTGTTGCTCAGTGCGGGGTTCTGGTTAGGGACAAGATCCCGATAAGCATCCAGCAATGGTTTAAGCCGGCTACAGAAGACCCTGAGGTGTCTTATGTCAATGATATGCAGAAAAATGATCTTTGGACTGAGCTGAAGTCAAATTTCACCCTACCGCCAGAGGATAATCCAGAGAACCCAGTTAAAGAGCAATTAATCAAGTCTTTTGCTCTTAAGAGGATGGCAGAACTATTCAGGAGGTGGAAGAAAGAGCTGAATAAGTTTGTCAAAAATAATGAGACACCAGAATTCAAGGGCAGATATAAGAAGATCAGAGATCACTGGCCCGCATTTGTGGCCCACAAGACATCGGAAAAGAGTAAGAAGATGTCGGCGACAAACAAGCAAAATGCTGCGAAGAAGAAGCATCACCATCGCACGGGGTCAGGTGGCTACCTCGTAGCCCGGCCTAAGTGGGCCAAGACTGAGAATGATCTGGTTGATAAAGGGATCGAACCAGAGACAATTAACTGGCCAGACCATTGCCAGACTTGGTTCTTCGGGGCTGGCGGAACCTTGGACCCTGTAACAGGGAAGTGCATTTGGATGAACGATCAAATGGACATACCAGTCAGGAAGCTTAAGCAGTATATCGAAGCAGCGCAGCAAGGGACGTTCTTTCCAGACAGAGAGAATGACGAGCTCACAATGGCCCTCGGGAATCCTGAGCACCCTAGACGGACACGAGGCACGCCAGACTCCATTCCATGGAAGGTTGGGTTTCCGGACGCAGGCGGTTACAAATCCCATGAGAGGAGGAAAAAGTGCAATAGACCCAAATGCAGGCATTGCAAGCAAGGGTAGACGCAATAGAGGAACGAGAAGCAAATCGCAGCAAACGTACTGCCGAAGCTTCCCCCGAAGCTACCCCGCCATCTCAGCGCAGAAGCAGCGTGGCTTCCACCGAGCTGCTTCAGTCGGAGCATGCCTTGACGGCTCCTGCCAGCTATCCCGTGGATGCTATCACGGAGTCTCAAAATTGCCACCTTATGACGCAATGGATGAATTTGAAGGTCAAGGCGGCTATTGGCTCTGTTTATCCTACTAAACCCGGCGCAACTTTTCACTGCCGGCCAATTCCAGAAGGATATGCTAGGGTGATGGTGGATGAAATAACGAAGGGATTTGAGGACCTCCAGCTTGACCACCCTACCGGTGAAGGGGAGACTAGGCTGGGGTCTGCTCTGAAGACTCCATGCCTATGGCGGAAGGAGCTCATCAACCTTCCGAACTGGATGCCTCCTCCACCGCCTCCTCCTCCGGCGAGTCAGGGCACTCCGCCTCCTCCACCGCCTCCTCCTCCGGCGAGTGACGATCAGGGCACTCAACCGGCTCCTTCTCCAGCGCGTGGCGGCACTCTGCCTCCTTCTTCGCCTGTGCCGACGCGCCCGAGCAGCCAGCCTCCTCCTTCTCCGCCTCGTCAGCAAGGGCGGAAGAGACATGCCGCCGCTCCAGCTGTTCCGGCGCGTCGTAGTCCTTCTCCTCCGCCTCGTAAGAAAGTAAAGAAGACAACCGCTCCGTCTGCTCGGTCGACGTCTAGCAGTACAACCAGAGGCGGGAGGACATACAGATTCGGTCCTTCTCTGAAGACTCCAGAGAAGTTACCATACGAGAGGACCCCGGAGGAGAACGCTGAGATCGCACGAACCGAAGTGGATGACTGGTTTCAAGGGTTGAAAGCAAAGAGACATCCACTTCCGGAGGAGAAGGTAGATCCAGTGAAAGCGAAGCGCACTCTGGCTGCCCTGACAAAACCACCGAAGTCTCCGCCGAAAGGAAACTATGAGCGCATTATTGGAAAGGAATTTGCCAAAGCGGAGCGGTCAGGAAGTACTGTCAGTGATCAAAGGCTGAAAGAACGACGAGCTGGGAAACAAATTGCCCAACTCGGCGAACAAGCGAAGCAATCATGCCCCCCGCTCAAGGTGCCTAGCCACAACGTCGCTAATGATCCGAGGATGGTGCCCGGTTATAGAAATCTTGCAGATTACCTGCCCGACGATGTACATTATGAACCCATGGACGTGCAGATACAAAGATACGAGTACGGGAAGCCTCTCGTCAAAGATGAAAGATCTCTATCAACGATGATGCGAAGATTGCATGATTGGTACATGAAAATCTGCAGAGACTCTCGGGGGAGGAGTACTTTGTATGTGAAAGTTAAAAAGGAGCATGACCTCGTTGGAATTGAACTGTTGCCCGTTCCATTTGAGGAGTTCTATCAGTTTTTCAATCAATTGGCCCTCGATAAAACAACGGTCGCCTGCTACTGTCTATAAGTAGTACTACTTCTGTCATTAAGTTTCTCTATATAGCTCAGCTCTTTCATTGCATGTATTTATAATCATCCTCACTATATTATGCAGATTGAAGATCGCCGAATTGAAGAAAAGACAAGTCGGTGATATTGGGTTCATTAACACATATCTCATAGATGCAACTTAGGTTAAATTTCATGCCGCAGCTACCAAGGCCAACATGCTACGATCGTTTGTAATAAATGAAAACAAAGATATAATACTCTTTCCTTACAACTTCAAGTGAGTGTTACTGTCTTGTGCGTATTCGGTTTCCCTTATATATTAGTCAAGGTTATAGTAATGTAATTGATGAGTTATGCATGCGTGTGCAGTTTCCACTATATTCTCCTAGAGATTAAGCTTGAGAAGGGACTAGTAACCGTCTTAGACTCTAGACGAAAAGATCCCCAGGACTATGCAGACATGACTCAAATACTCGAGAAGTAAGTTAAATCGATCATTATCCACCATATCAGCAACTTTGTTCATTTCCTGATATATCAAGTAATTGTTTTCCTTGTCTGGCAGGGTTTGGAGAAAATTCACCAGAAAAGCTCCGGGACTGCCGAAGGAGCTGCAATTGAGACACCCAAAAGTAAGTACTATAGTAGCATGTTCCGCGCATCTACTAGTCATTCAAGCGCTAGTTTCATCAATACCATTTGGCATTCTTGCTTATCAGTTTGATTGACCTCTATTTCTTGTAAAGTGGTTGTGGAAGGAACAAGGGAATGATTTCTATGGATACTACGTTTGCGAGTCCATCCGCCACACGACCTGTGAGCGGGGCTACACTGACGAACAATATGAAGTACGTAAATAACAACATTCACAATTTTATTTTATTACCATCATTTGTGTTGAGTTTCATTCATTCATATATATATATATGTATTGACCCCCTTCTTTAAATTAGATGTTTCGGAAGCGGGATGAACTCCTAGCACCAGCTCGCATGCGAGCAATTCAAGAGGAATTGGCGGCATTCTTTCTTGACCACGTGATCCCTGAAGACGGAGAATTCTATGTGGACCCTGAGTCCGTATGATTATATTTGTAAGAGATAATTATTGTATATATGTAGCCAGTAGTGTCGGATAGATATACGAGAACTTGTTGTTCGACCAGTCTCTCGGAGAAGGAGAGGTGGTCGATATCACTTCTCTCTGTATGCATATATGTTCATGACGATCTTCTGTTTCCTTCGTTTGCTTACTAGCTAGCTAGCGTGTCTAGTCCTCTCTATACGTATGTATAGTACGTAGCGTCGACCAAGCACGGACATAAGAGAGGACACTTCTCTCTATTAATTATAGATAGCTAACACAATATATGAAACACCTAAGTTAACCCCCCAAAACCCCCAAACCCCCCCCCCCTTTAAAAAAAACAAACCCCCCCCCCTTTAAAAAAACAAAAAACCCCAAACCCCAAAACAAAAGGGTCTCTGCCTGGGCTCCGCGCACAGGCCACGTGGAGGACCATCTGTCCCGGTTCTGGATTGAACTAGGACTAAAGGGACAGAGCATTAGTACCGACCCTTTAGTCCCGGTTCCAGAACCGGGACAAAAGGCCCTTATGAACCGGGACAACAGGCCCTTTTTCTACCAGTGAGAGAGGGCGGATAAAACGGCAAGGGTGAAGTGGGGGAGAGGAAAACGATAGGCAAATGGCAAATAATGTAATGCGGGAGATAGGGATTGTGATGGGTACTTGGTATATTGACTTTTGCATAGACTCCCCTGCAATGGCGCCAGAAATCCTTCTTGCTACCTCTTGAGCACTGCATTGGTTTTCCCCGAAGAGGAAGGGATGATGCAGCAAAGTAGCGTAAGTATTTCCCTCGGTTTTTGAGAACCAAGGTATCAATCCAGTAGGAGGCTATGCGCGAGTCCTTCGTACCTACACAAAACAAATAAATCCTCACAACCAACGCGATAAGGGGTTGTCAATCCCTACACGGCCACTTACGAGAGTGAGATCTGATAGATATGATAAGATAATATTTTTGGTATTTTTATGATAAAGATGCAAAGTAAAATAAACGCAAAGGAAAAAGCAAAGGAAATAACTAAGTAATGTAAGATTAATATGATGAAGATAGACCCGGGGGCCATAGGTTTCACTAGTGGCTTCTCTCAAGAGCATAAGTATTCTACGATGGGTGAACGAATTACTGTTGAGCAATTGACAGAATTGAGCATAGTTATGAGAATATCTAGGTATGATCATGTATATAGGCATCACGTCCGAGACAAGTAGACCGACTCCTGCCTGCATCTACTACTATTACTCCACTCATCGACCGCTATCCAGCATGCATCTAGAGTATTAAGTTAATGAAAACAGAGTAACGCCTTAAGCAAGATGACATGATGTAGAGGGATAAACTCGTGCAATATGATGAAAACCCCATCTTGTTATCCTCGATGGCAACAATACAATACGTGCCTTGCTGCCCCTACTGTCACTGGGAAAGGACACCGCAAGATTGAACCCAAAGCTAAGCACTTCTCCCATTGCAAGAAAGATCAATCTAGTAGGCCAAACCAAACTAATAATTTGAAGAGACTTGCGATGATAACCAATCATACATAAAAGAATTCAGAGAAGATTCAAATATTATTCATAGATAGACTTTATCATAAACCCACAATTCATCGGTCTCAACAAACACACCGCAAAAAGAAGATTACATCGAATAGATCTCCACAAGATAGGGGGAGAACATTGTATTGAGATCCAAAAAGAGAGAAGAAGCCATCTAGCTAATAACTATGGACCCGTAGGTCTGAGGTGAACTACTCACACTTCATCGGAGGGGCTATGGTGATGATGTAGAAGCCCTCCGTGATCGATGCCCCCTGCGGCGGAGCTCCGGAACAGGCCCCAAGATGGGATCTCGTGGATACAGAAAGTTGCGGCGGTGGAATTAGGGTTTTGGCTCCATATCTGATCGTTTGGGGGTACGTAGGTATATATAGGAGGAAGGAGTATGTTGGTGGAGCAATAGGGGGCCCACGAGGGTGGAGGGCGCGCCTGGGGGGTAGGCGCGCCCCCTACCTCGTGGCCTCCTATCTTGTGTCTTGACGTAGGGTCCAAGTCTCGTGGGTCGTGTTCGTTGAGAAAATCACGTTCTCGAAGGTTTCATTCCGTTTGGACTCCGTTTGATATTCCTTTTCTTCGAAACCCTAAAATAGGCAAAAAAAACAGCAATTCTGGGCTGGGCCTCCGGTTAATAGGTTAGTCCCAAAAATAATATAAAAGTGGATCATAAAGCCCAATAATGTCCAAAACAGTAGATAATATAGCATGGAGCAATCAAAAATTATAGATACGTTGGAGACGTATCAATGCGTAGGTAAGAACGGTTCTTGCTGTAAGCCCGTAGTAGCCACGTAAAACTTGCAACAACAAAGTACAGGACGTCTAGCTTGTTTTTGCAGGGCTTTTTGTGATGTGATATGGTCAAGACGTGATGAGATATAAATTGTTGTATGAGATGATCATGTTTTGTAAAAGTTATCGGCAACTGGCAGGAGCCTTATGGTTGTCGCTTTTTTGTATGAAATGCAATCGCCATGTAATTGCTTTACTTTATCACTAAGCGGTAGCGATAGTCGTAGAAGCAATAGTTCGCGAGACGACAATGATCCTACGATGGAGATCAAGGTGTCAAGCCAGTGATGATGGTGATCATGACGGTGCTTTGGAGATGGAGATGAAAGGCACAAGATGATGATGGCCATATCATATCACTTATTTTGATTGCATGTGATGTTTATCCTTTATGCATCTTATTTTGCTTAGTATGGCAGTAGCATTATAAGATGATCCCTCACTAAATTTCAAGGTATAAGTGTTCTCCCTGAGTATGCGCCGTTGCTACAGTTTGTCGTGCCGAGACACCACGTGACGATCGGGTGTGATAAGATCTACTTTCACATACAACGGGTGCAAGCCAGTTTTGCATGTGCAGAATACTCAGGTTAAACTTGACGAGCCTAGCATATGCAGATATGGCCTCAGAACACTGAGACCGAAAGGTTGAACGTGAATCATATAGAAGATATGATCAACATAGTGATGTTCACCATTGAAAGCTACTCTATCTCACATGATGATCGGACATGGTTTAGTTGATATGGATCACGTGATCATTTAGATGACTAGAGGGATGTCTATCTAGGTGGGAGTTCTTAAGTAATATGATTAATTGAACTTTAATTTATCATGAACTTAGTACCTGATAGTATTTTGCATGTCTATGTTGTTGCAGATCAATGGCTCGTGCTACCGTTCCCTTGAATTTTAATGTGTTCCTAGAGAAAGCTAAGTTGAAAGATGATGGTAGCAACTACACGGACTGGGTCCGTAACTTGAGGATTATCCTCATTGTTGCATACAAGAATTATGTCCTGGAAGCACCACTAGGTGTACCACCCGCGCCAGCAACTGCAGACATTGTGAATGCCTGGCAGTCCCGTGTTGATGACTACTCGATAGTTTAGTGTGCCATGCTTTACGGCTTAAAATGGGACTTCAAAGACGTTTCAAACGTCATGGAGCATATGAGATGTTCCAGGAGTTAAAGTTAATATTTCAAGCAAATGCCCAAGCTGAGAGATATGAAGTCTCCAACAAGTTCTATAGCTCCAAGATGGAGGAGAATAGTTTTGTCAGTGAACATATACTCAGAATGTCTGGGTACCGCAACCACTTGACTCAACTGGGAGTTAATCTTCCTGATGATAGTGTCATTGACAGAGTTCTTCAATCACTGCCACCAAGGTACAAAAGCTTCGTGATGAACTATAATATGCAAGGGATGGATAAGACAATTCCCGAGCTCTTCGCAATGCTAAAGGCTGCGGAGGTAGAAATCGAGAAGGAGCATCAAGTGTTGATGGTTAACAAGACCACCAGTTTCAAGAAAAAGGGTAAAGGGAAGAAGGGGAACTTCAAGAAGAATGGAAAGCAAGTTGCTGCTCAAGTGAAGAAGCCCCAGTCTGGACCTAAGCCTGAAACTGAGTGCTTCTACTGCAAAGGGAATGGTCACTGGAAGCGGAACTGCCCCATGTATTTGGCGGATAAGGATGGCAAAGTGAAAGGTATATTTGATATACATATTATTGATGTGTACCTTACTAATGCTCGTAGTAGCGCCTGGGTATTTGATACTGGTTCTTTTGCTCATATTTGCAACTCAAAACAGGGGCTACGGATTAAATAAAGATTGGCTATGGACGAGGTGATGATGCGCGTGGGAAATGGTTTCAAAGTCAATGTGATCGCCATCGGCACGCTACCTCTACATCTACTGTCGGGATTAGTTTTAGACCTAAATAATTGTTATTTGGTGCCAGCGTTGAGCATGAACATTATATCTGGATCTTGTTTGATGTGAGACGTGTTATTCATTTAAATCAGAGAATAATGGTTGTTCTATTTATATGAGTAATATCTTTTATGGTCATGCACCCGTGAAGAGTGGTCTATTTTTGTTGAATCTCGATAGTAGTGATACACATCTATAATACCTAAATAGTTCATCCCCACTAACATATTTCTCTTGACATGCAGCCTATCCACCTTAGCAGCTTTGACACATCATTAGTTACTCTTAATTATTTTGGTCATGCATCTCACCACATCAGCATTTTGAAGCCAAAAGATACAAGTTTAATGATGATAGTGCAACTTGTTTGTGGCACTATCATTTAGGTCATATTGGTGTAAAACGCATGAAGAAACTCCATGCTAATGGGTTTTCAGAATCACTTGATTATGAATCACTTGATGCTTGCGAACCATGCCTCATGGGCAAGATGGCTAAGACTTTGTTCTCAGGAACAATGGAGCGAGTAACTGACTTATTGAAAATAATACATACTGATGTATGCGGTTCGATGAGTGTTGAGGCTCGCGGAGGGTATCATTATTTTCTGACCTTCACAGATGATTTGAGCAGATATGGGTATATCTGCTTGATGAAACATAAGTCTGAAACATTTGAAAAGTTCAAAAAAATTCAGAGTGAAGTGGAAAATCATCGTAACAAGAAAACAAAGTTTCTACCATCTGATCGTGGAGGTGAATATTTGAGTTATGAGTTTGGTCTTCATATGAAACAATGCGGAATAGTTTCACAACTCACACCACCTGGAACACCACAGCGTAATGGTGTGTCCGAACGTCATAACCGCACTTTATTAGATATGGTGCGATCTATGATGTCTCTTACTGATTTACCGCTATCATTTTGGGGTTATACTTTAGAGACGGCTGCATTCACATTAAATAGGGCACCA